>NC_041405.2:59209336-59241836 GCF_900747795.2 Erpetoichthys calabaricus | reverse complement strand
ATCTGTATTCCGTTAACATACATAAATCAATCCCTAGCACAACACTACTATAATGTTACCTTGTACATTGACCATTTATCTAAAGAATATAACAGAAAGGGGAAGGAAGAAGGAAGAAAAAAAGCAAAAAAAAAAGCACCACACTTTTACAACTACAGGTAAAATTCCATTACAACGAATATCTTTACAACGGAATTTTCATTACAACGAAGTATTTTTATGGTCCCGACAGCTTCCCCATATGACACGAGTCTATAGAAATCTCGTTACTACAATGTACATTCAGCAGATACTTTCAAGCATTTCAAGGTCTTTTGTTTACTTCGTTAGCAGTTAGTTCTGTGGCCGCAGCTCAGTTGTGCACAATGATCCCCAAACAGAAACACTGTAATTTTTTTTTCTTTCTTCAGACTTTCCTTGTACTGTTTTTTTTTTTTTTTTTTGCCTTTTTTGTTTCCTGCGGTTTTCAGTGATACCTTTAAGTTATTGCTCGTCAACATCTGAATAACATCCATTGAAATTTAACTCCTTGTCACCCTCCTATAGAAACGGCAGACACGAAAAAACGATAACAGTTCATATTAGGAAAAAAAAAATAACTTTTTGCAGCTCTCGATTGCGGCAAAAAGAAAAAAGATGATGCCAGTGAATTCGAATTTCGCTATCACTATTGACACTGTCAACTTTCTTGAAAGACAGAGCAAAAAAAGTAGAAAAAAACTCGGGTTGCAAACATATGTGAACTGCTGCATTTGAAGACGTCGAAAAAGCCGTTTTTATGTGGTTCAGTGATTCTCGTTCAAGAAACATTCCTATTAATGCGGCACTCATTCAAGGTAAATGTGAGGTTTGTAAAATCTCTTGGGACCCTCAACTGGACAGCAAGCCGAAGAGCGTCCCGAAGTACAATCTCCGCGTCTGTACTGGGCAATAACAGATATGCTGCGTCTCTCTGCCAAAGTAAACAGTGTTATGCTTGGGTCACAGATTTGCACAGAAACACAGAAGATTGTAGAGACATGAACTTTATTCAAACACTGCAAACAAACATGTCTCTTTTTCAAAAGTTTAAACGTGCTCCTTCACAAGACGGCGATGACAAATCCGTCACACAATTAAAAGTATGCAAACATATCTTCATCTTCAAAGGAGTGCGCGTCAGGAGCAAGGAAGGACAGAGATAGAGAAAGGCAAACAAACAATCCGCAACTAACAAGTGCTTTTGGACTTTTAAGTCTGCGAAGTACTGTGCAGATTACGCGATAGATCAGCCGCAAGTAAGCCCAGCAGCAAGGGAGCGATGTGAAGGTAGTCTGAGTCTTTTTTTGAACCTGTAGGGGTGCGATCAGCCCCCCAGCTCACAACAGAAAAGATTTTGAGGGGTGATGCAAGGATAGGCGCACGTAAATTGTAAATGCAGATACTGTAACAGGATTACTCGATCACTGACCTGGCCACGACTCTGCCTGACTGCTGTGTCTGTGTATAGCAGAGTGGTGGATCACGCTACATTAAATAACTGTGCCGCTCCTGTTTCAAGCTGACTGAGACTAAGCCTCGTGTTTTGGGGTGCAAGACGGACTTATAGCGCGACCCTGATCTTTTATGATTTGGTTCTGTGGCGCTTCATTGCAGCGCTGTAAGCCTCCTATTGCCATGCCCCAGCAACCAGAATTCCTCCCACCCAATTGCACGGCAGCGCTTCAGCCATTGGTTTTGGGCATCATTCGCACACTGTATTATCGCAAGGAAATGCTGAGAAAAATTCTCTTCAGCATAACTTGTAGGCAGGAGGAGATTAAAATGAACGCGAAAGAAGCTATTGAAATGATTCAAAACGCCTGGATACAAGGTAAAGAAAGCACTATAGTAACAAATACAGAATCTCATTACAACAAAATTTTCATTACAACGAAATATTTTTTAGTATCCTGTGAGTTTGTTGTAACGGAATTTTACCTGTATTCACTTTTTGTATGCCAGGATAGATTTTCACATCTGTGTATGCATGAATACTGATAAATGTTTAATTCATTGATCCAAAAAATAAAAAGTTAAATTATTATACTAGTTAATTGATAAGACTGAATAATTTGTTGAAGCAACTATTACGTTACATACTGTATATAATGATCCCTGACAAGACATGAATGGTAGTCACATCAAGAGTGAATACCACCAGATGCAGAAATAGAAAACACTAGGGACTTACTGATCAGGATTGAAGATTCAGACAGCATCTCAACAATATATAAAAACATTTTAAAGTCTCTTCCTTTCAAAGATCCTAGGGTTCCTTGGGGAAAAGATCTAACATCTCTGAAAAGGAGTGGAAGGCAACCATTCACAGAATACACTCCAGCCTCATATGAGCAAAGCATTCAATCATCCAGCTTAAAATCTTTTAATCGAGCACATTTATCTCAATTAAAATTGTTCAAAATGTATCCAGGGCAAGATTCAACATTGCAATTTTGCACCAGTCTCATTGGGCCACATGTTTTGGGCTTGCACTAAATTAACATCATTCTGGACAAACATTTTTGAATGCCTATCAGACAGCCTTGGTGTCACAATCACTCCTAACCCATTAACAGCCATGTCTGGTAGATTTCTGGATGGGCTTAAATTGGAGAAGGACAATCTGATTGTAATTGCTTATACCACACTGCTAGTACGTAGACTTGCTCAACTGGAAGAATCCCAGCCCACCTGTTATATGTCAGTGGGTAACTGATGTTCTGTATTATCTGAAATTGAAAAAATTTAATTCTCACTCAGAAGATCTGTCCAAAACGTTTTAAAAATATTGCAAGATCTAATTAATCAAATCTCAGAATAAGCATTTATATCAGGGAAAAGGACATGGCTTTATTTTCTTGTACCCTTGCTTTGCATATTTAAGACAACTGAATTATGGTTATATACTCACAGGGATTAATACGCAGCAGATTTTGTATTTCACAAATGTTTGAATTATTAAGGTGCATATCAGGTACAATAAAACGTGTATACAGCTGTTTCTAGCAAACCTTCTGATCTCTGGAGCTTTTATGGTATATGTGTAAAAAAAAAAAAAAAAAAAAATTGAGACAATTCAATGTCCCATAAAAGGAAAATACAAGTCAGTGGAATGAAAACGTAGCTGCTTGTAATACCAGAAATTAAGAGAATCTAACTACAGATGATACAAAGAGATGAAGCTGGGGAGCATTAAAAACAGCATGGGTTGACACTTGAAAATACATGGCTGAGATGCAGATGCATAAAACAAAGAAATAATTACCGTCTCATTAGCTGCCACACTAAGGCCAAGGTCAACGTTGGATTACCATCATTCAAATCTTGTCCACCAATACCCACAAGGGAAAATTTTGCAGGATGTTTTCCCAAGTCAACTGCATAGTTGCAATTTTCCAGCTAAGCACAAAATGAAAAAATGCATACTACTTATGGCAGTAATAATAGAAGTATTTACTGTATGTAAAATAAAGTTTAAAAGACTTCATTACAAAGGATGCAATTCATCATATCTGAAAATTCATAATTTATGTCCTAAAATTTGTAATGTGATAAAAATGAATTCCCCAAGTGAATGTTTGCCCAGATTTCATATTAAAAAGTGTAGCCTAGTTGCAACTGAAAGGTTTTAGAATGTGTAGAAAACAGATACATATTGCTGCATAAAACAGCATTTATCTTTTCTGAATAGAGATTTCCAGCCATATATATGTTCTAATCTAAAACTGTAAATGTTTATAATTAAAACTAGTGATAAAAATAGAAAATATATAAATTAATTGCACCACATACCTTTTTCATGTTTGCTCCAAGTTTTGGATATGGGGGTTTGTTAACCTTATTCCAATCAACTGGAACTTTAATTTTTTCATAAAGCTGTAAGATAACCAAGGCATCTTGAAGGTCTCTAAAACAAATGAAAAATTAACAAAATAATAATCTGCATTGAATTTTCATCTCAGGCATTCAGATCTACCTATAAAATGTCAAGAAATGCTGTGATGTCCAAGAAATTCCAAGCATTTGTATATTAAAATAAAAATATTCTTATAAAGTACATGTTTACAATAATAACTGGTACTTTAAAATAAATGACACTCTAATCAATAAAAAACACTCACATACCCATACAAGTGATTGACATGCGGATTTACACCCAAAGAATTCATCCAGTTACGGAAGGTTCTTTCTTCACGCGTCTCACCTGAACAAAAACAAGGAAAGGTAAAGATTGTTACCCATTTTTCTTAATGTAGAAAAGCACCGAAAGGAGCAGGCTTTTTTTTTTTTTAAAAAAAACTAATTATTACTTACTATGCCATACTTAATATATAGTACATTGGAAACTCTAAATACTTTAACAACATAAAGCACTGTCCTCCTTTACTTTGAGTAGACCTTTCAATCAAAATTAATGACTCTCATAAAATAAACTACAGTGTATAGACAAACTTTATAAAAATTAAAGGCAAAAGGAAACTTTTACCAATTTCTCAGTGTATTACATTTAAAAAAAGCACTGACTGTTATCTACCAACCATCTTATAAATATTAAATAAAACAAAAGTTTCTGAAGCAGAACATGGTGTTACTTTACCTTGACACTTCTGAAAGTTCTTTTTTTTTTTTTTAATTCAGATAGTTACATTACGTGAACTAAACAACAATCTTAAAACCAAACATGTCCTTGTCAAATTCAATATATTTTACAATAACAAAAAGTAGTTAGCAATATATTTTAGTAAACCAATCTTGACGAAAGGGGCAAAAGGTATTAAACTTTTGATTAAATTATCACCCATGGCTTCAATATTTGATATGCAATTAAATCTGTTAATGAAACTTTTCATTGCTTGATAACTTTTGATTTGCTCATGCATTTGTAACTAAATGCTCCGTTAAAGTCAAAAATGCTGACAGACATCACTGAATAACTTTGATTCATTGACATTCTGAGAAGCTCAAAAAGAAGTTTTGAGACTAATAATAAAAATCAAGAGAGAAATAGGAACAACTATTTTGTAAGAGGCCCTGCTCCTTTCAAAAGTAAAATTATTAATGTTTTAGGTATTTAACCTTGATTTATTTATATCACAAGCTCTTTAAAATTACAATGCTATAAAATATTGATTATTCTCACAACTTCACATCATGTGCCCCATCATGAAAACATGCATTAACAAAACAAGTTCTGTGATTAAACTCCACTGTTACTGGGTCAACTTTGTGCAATTCTTCAGCCAGCTTTGTTCACACATGCCCTGTAAATTCAACAGATGGACTGAACTTTTTGCAGAAGTTTCAACTTGGCCCAAATCCATTTCATTTTTAAAATAGTAAAGGTTCGGTCAAATTAGTAGCCTGTACAAATACATGTAGGTTGATGTGCTATACTACTGAATATATTCTTCTGTATATGTTAGATCTGTGTAGTTCAGAACTTTAACCAAAAGTCTAAACACTGCAGATTTATAGAAATATCACATGATCAGCGAAGTTGCAAAGTAATATTACCTTCAAGCAGTTTCCAGTCAATATCTTGATTTTCTGGTTTTGTTAATGCTGGGTATTTGTTAAATAGATTGGCAACAAATGCCAAATTAAGTTTGGGGTTTCCACTGATCACATCAGTTGGAGTAACAAACTGCCTACAGCCCAGTCGATCTGCTTGTTGCAGCATGAACTCTGCTCTCTTCAAATCATCTTTCTCCTGGTAAAATTAAATACACTATATTAAACAAACATATTACAATTAACAGATTTTAGCTTTGCCTTCTAAAAAAAGATTTTATTCATCATGTATTAATTAAATATTGTATTATGCATTGTGACAGGAAAAAAAACTATGCAAAGATGAAACTCTGGCCCATAATGGAATTATTGTGGTAATTAAAATAGCCAAATATTGAAAAAGAACTATTTAGCAGGAAATATAACCATTCTGAAAAAGTTGGTGGGTAGGGTTTCTGGGCCTTTTCCATTTAAATAGATGCTATAATTGTCATTTATTCATTTACAGTATAGTTTATTGAATTTGTTTAAAGTATATTCATCTCACAGCAGTTTTGATGACTATCATTTTATAATTTCAGCTGCTTAGTTTGGTATTCAGTCTTTTGAATTTTGAACTTACATTAAAGCCAGACATGTTAATATCAATTCGTGTTTCATTTTCTTTTATTCCTTTAGGTGAAATCTGATTTAGTAGGTGGAAATAAGCCCTTGAATCCTGAAAAAAATAAAGTTTCAATACTGTTAAAAGTTATTTACATACTGTCTGCAGAATAAAGCATGTACCATTACCAGTGCTGGTAATCTACCCAACAACCATTATTGCTTATACTGCTACCGCAAATGTTGTTAAAAAAAGCACAATGTACATTGTAGCTAATGAAATAAGTAATGTTTAAAACAAAATGCTGAATGTTAGATACTGGAATAGCAGTCATGTGCATAAAGAAACAATGTCTGTATTTGAATGCTATTAGTCTATCCATCCATCCATCCTCTTCCGCTTATCCGAGGTCGGGTCGCGGGGGGCAGCAGCTTGAGCAGAGATGCCCAGACTTCCCTCTCCCCGGCCACTTCTTCTAGCTCTTCCGGGAGAATCCCGAGGCGTTCCCAGGCCAGCCGGGAGACATAGTCCCTCCAGCGTGTCCTGGGTCTTCCCCGGGGCCTCCTCCCGGTTAGACGTGCCCGGAACACCTCACCAGGGAGGCATCCTGATCAGAAGCCCAAGCCACCTCATCTGACTCCTCTCGATGTGGAGGAGCAGCGGCTCTACTCTGAGCCCCTCCCGGATGACTGAGCTTCTCACCCTATCTTTAAGGGAAAGCCCAGACACCCTGTGGAGGTAACTCATTATGAAGTCTCTAGAAGTCTCTCATCCAAAAGTAGAATTCACAAACCAATCAAAGCACAAAAATGAAATTTACTCATTCAAATAATGGTTAGATAAAATAAAAGCCCTAGGACCATTTTACATATTCACAAAAGCAATATAAAAATCTTAATGGGTTCATGATTGAATATTAATACAATTTAAAAAAGTATCAACTGAGCAAGATGACTTTGCTAAGTATTCAAACTGAGCAGTAGCAGACTGTCCCAGACATAATATACATGTTTTGTTTCTGTCATTTGTAGCTATCCATATACCGCATGTGTAGTGGTTATTCAAGTATTGGCTACTCCTAAGCCTTGACACTACATATTGTTTTTTGCTGTGGTTCCCTCAGTACAGTTAGGTGGGGCCTGAACAATGATTCAAGCCCAAAAGCCCCTTACTCCCTTGGATCTGCATTCTGGTTTTTCATAACATTTGGGTCTGCAGGTGGCAAAATTCTGTACATAAAAATCGACTGAGATGGCGTTTCAGATCAGCATGGGTCCTTTTTGAATACAACACTGAAAGTGGCAGTTGTGAAGACATAATCATGGAACAGGAAACATTGTTTGTTATACAGAGTAAGGGCAAAAACTTCACGTACAGGGTCACCACAAACTGGCCTATGACCTGTTTCTGGGCAGAGAAAAAGGAAGGTTAAAAATCTCCAACATTAAGAGCACACATGCAAGTCCTCTTTCATACACTGCAAGGCAACAACTATTAACATCATGTTTACCTAGGGCAACAGCTTGGCGAACAAAGACAGTTGAACACCATTTTTCTCAACTTCAAATTTAATGTGCTATGTGCTGCACAAATGAATTTTATGGTGGAAATGTAAATTGTGTAATGGAGAAAGAAGTACTCCTCTTGCTTACATTTTTGAGTATCTTAAAATTGTTCATATTCAGTATGTTTTTGTTTCTGCTCATTTATAATGGGACATAACTAGAAGTTTCTGCTAACATTTAAAAAATTATTTACAAACCAATAAGTCTACAGTTCAGTCTCATTATGACAGAAAACTAAACTTCACAGAGAATGTTTTCACAACACATTTTTTTTACTTCAGTGGGATGATTGGGATGGAGAAACGGGGAATTTCTTAAAAATGAGTGCATTTCAATATATGTCCAACATGGATGCCCACAGGTCTAATGCAACCTGTGGCCCTTGATTTAGCACCCCAGTATAAAACATACATTTAATAGTCTAACATTACAAAGAACCTGCAACATTTAAAACTAATGTGGCTAATGCCTTGGTAGGCAGAGTCCCACAAAACTGCAGAGACGAAACTTGTTTCATTAGTTACATGATTCGAGATTGATAGTGAATCCCTTGTTATTTATCATTTCTTCAATTACGCTTTCTCAAGAATCAATCACTGCTCCAGCCAGCAATAAAGATTGTTTTTTTTACAGTATCTTAAGTGCTGTTTGTTACAGTATTTTTGATACAGAACTGTAACCTTGTTAGCTCTGTACAATACCTTGTGATTATGCATGCTGTTAAAAGTGTTATGAAGGCATGATCATATGAAGAAAATAACAAAACTGTATGCACCTTTATATCAGAGCTGAAGTTGTTAATCTTGTGCCAGCCTGCATTTTCTAAATGAAAGTTTGCCCATCTCAGGAGCAGCTCCTCAGGGGAAAGTTTCATCAAATCTTCAAGGCTCTCACCATCACGAAGCAAGGCAACCAAAGCTAATGAGGGAGAAAAACAGACAAGGATTTAGCAAGGTTATAACATGTGCACACAGACACACACACACACAACATAGCATTTTGTTATTTAGCCATACTTTATCAAATTTGTAATCCATGAAAGCTAAACTGTAGGTATATTAGTCACATAGGATGGTATTAGAGTCTATGGATGGCCTTGCAGTAAAAGCATTTTACACTAACATAGTACTCAAGCTTTTCATTCATACCAAATTACCAACATTTTATTGCAATAAATAAACAATCAGAAGATACAGCTTTTAAATATGGACGTACACGCATAGCAATAGTATGATTTTTATGGAAATACATTTTTAAACTGCACTGTTAAAAAACTATTAAAAGTCTAATTGCCTAAATATGTTTTTATGAAAATCCTTACACTAAATTAAACAGGAACTTTATAAACATTTAAAATGCACATGTATTAACTAATGTGTGCTACAGTACATAGTGTTTTAGGAGATATCTCACTTTTTTGCATACCTTATAACTACTATATATTTTTTATAATATGGAAAATGCATTTTTCAAAGCCATAACAGTTTCTTATACCCAAATATCTTTTTTTGCCCTACAGGTAAATTTTTTTCATCTCTAGGCCAATATAATGCCTTTGACTTATCAAGTGTAAAGCATGTTATTTTGTTTCCCAGTATAACTTATCTAAAATATTTGCTGAAATTTAGCCTATTGCAAAATTTCTTAGAAACAATAGTTAAAACATAATCACTAATTATTGTCTGTTATTTTTATTGAATTTGCACATTTTGAAGTTTATCTGGGTGGCACGGTGGCGCAGTGGTAGCGCTGCTGCCTCACAGTTAGGAGACCTGGGTTCGCTTCCCGGGTCCTCCCAGCCTGGAGTTTGCATGTTTTTCCCATGTCTGCGTGGGCTTCCTCCCACAGTCCAAAGACATGCAGGTTAGGTGGACTGGCGATTCTAAATTGTCCCTAGTGTATGCTTGGTGTCTGGGTGTGTTTGTGTGTGTCCTGCGGTGGGTTGGCACTCTGCCCGGGATTGGTTCCTGCCTTGTGCCCTGTGTTGGCTGGGATTGGCTCCAGCAGACCCCCCGTGACCTTGTGTTCGGATTCAGCAGGTTGGGAAATGGATGGATAGATAGATGAAGTTTATCTGAACAGTTTCAGCATCAGATAACAAACACATGAATTAGTAGCAAGGACTATCTACTGACCTGAATCAGACGATTTTAATTTAATATGCTATAAGGTGATTTATATGCTGCTCATATGCCATTATTGACAAATAACTAGCACTGGAACGAAAATGGTGGCACTTTTGGAACTGTATTTGAGACCCCAAGTTAGCTGGCTTGCATGGTTCAGCTCTCATTACTGTTTGGCTGTTAACATAAACAGTTAAGGGTTCTGAATCTTAAAAAAAATGAAAGGAAAAGGAGCATGTTCAATTAGTAGCAGTAACTGGGAATTAAGAAAGGGGCTGGAACAAAAACCTGCAAGCACTGCGACCCCCTAGGTTCCAAGTTTGACACCCCAATTTAGACCTCTAATCATCCCAGTAGTAAGCAATCCACACTCTTCTCTGCATGAATGTTACAGGTGGTGGACATGACTAACCACGGTTTCACAAAACAAATCTCTCTTCTTGATCATAAAAAAAAGTCAGGAATAAGGACCTTGGTTTAAAACCACAAATTTGGACACCCTCAACACAAATACATAAAATTACATAAACCTCTGAAACTGTTTGAAACATACATTGCTAGCCACGCTTTAATTACACACTTGCCGCTCTTTCCCTTTTACTGACCAAGCAACAGTTATCACTTACAGCTTTTATATTATTAAAACTTGTTCTCCAAGATTTAGTTGCATTTATCTTCAAAGGTCACATAATCTTACTGTAACATTTGAAGAGTTTTGTTTTCTCAATAGGATATCAGGCAACACTCTAATCGATAATATCAATGACCAATACTATATACAACGATAAGGATTTTTTCACCTGTGCAACAGTTATAAAACAACTTATTCTGACTTGCATCACATTCAAATTCAGCTTGCAGATTTAACTATTTTTCTACAACATGCAGAAGAATATTGTAATATTTTATCACAACACTGATAGGTCTTAATATAAATATATATGTGTAGCTTAATATTCACTAGCACTGCTATACCCCTGGTTAGACTGCTTCCTCATTCACATTCACAATTGCAGGTTATGTGCAATGGATGAGTGAATGGCAGGTTTTCAATTGTCTCCCCTTTTCCAGTGGAAATGCGTTTTTCATAATAATGATTCACTTGATATTGCTTATAAATGGCAATCTTTATAGCTGATCCAAGAACAGAATGCAGTTGGGTGAAAAGTACTTTCAATACAAATGCTGATAAAGGACAATTATCTGCATGCAATGATACCGGTTCCTACCACACAAAAACATAAAAAGAAACACATCTTTTAAAAGGTGTCTGCATAAGTTATTTTACAAATAAATGGGAACATACCTTCGTTTTTGCTGAGTTCAATATCAGCGAAAAGACCAATCTTAATAATCTGCCACAGCAAACCTAAAACCAAATGAGGCTTCCCTTCTCTCAAGTCGAAGGCACCAATGTTGACAACGTGACAGCCAATAGCAGATGCAGAATTTAATGCCAAGTTGAGATTTTCCTAAATAAAAATGAAAAACATTCACCTAATCAATTTATTTTGATTACAGCAATTCTCTTAGAAAGGGCCACTAAGCAGTGATATTTAATAAGCTAACTAACATCCATAACATTTTTCTTAATAATACTGAGCACTTAATAGCAGTTGATAACTGTTAATCACTTTTTGGTGTCACCAATAAATAAACTTCAAACATTGTCTTTTTTGAAATTGGTAATCTTGACCAGTCAACAATTAAACATTTTTATAACTGTGATATCTTTCAGAAAGAATGAGAGAAAAAAAAACACAAAGCCTATTGTTTTAATCTTATTAAGCATTTGTTTTAGATGGTGCACTACTTTTTCAGACAGAGATTAGATTAATTTTCTCTCTTAATATTTGACCAACCAGCAAGCACATGAAGCCGATGTCATATTGCATGACTTCTAGTTGGAGGGGGTGTCCAACATGACGACTGCAGTCGCTGACCTCTTTGCTGGAGCATAATTTACTCCATGAGAAATTACTTGGCATGCCAAATTGCGAGACTGCATGACAACTTTCCATGACAGCTTCACCACTTCCAAAGGATTACAGTTGTGAGAAGGGTTAACAGGTATGGCAAGTTCAGCTGCAATCTTGCCCTTTTTCATTTTTCAGTTCTGTCATGGGATGTATAGTGTGGAAGTAACCCCCGAGGAAGACAGGAATAGTTCAATCAATCAGTCTTTATTCAGTCACAGATCAGTACATGGACTCATGCAAAGCAGAAGAGCAAAGTTTCCCGGTTTCAATTGGCTTTTAATATTCATTTTCCTCCCTCCCCCTTACTTATGAAACAGCATCTAAGCATTTCATCAAATTGGCCAACCATTTCTTTATTGTGTGTGGGTCAAGAGGGGCCCCAAAGTAGGAAAGGTCATCTTTCCTGTGTCTAACAGACGTGTTCCTAAAGAAGGATGAGTATGATATACAGAGAGAAAAAAGCAAACATCCAAATTACAAAGATTTTTGCTAAAAGTGGAGAAAGGATGAAAGAGAAAATACATCAGAATTCTGTAATGGGATAAAAGCTTGTTCAGAAAAAGGATAACTGAATACAAGGAATCAAACCCAGTCAACAACAACAATACAACATAAATCTATGCAAATTTACATATTGCATTTTGGAGAGATTTTTATCCATCACATCTTTAATGATTAAAATGCTGGATTTTAACAGCCCATATGATACTTGACTACAGAGTGCTCTGAAACCAGCGAACTGATTACAAATTGAGTCATTTACAGTAAACATAACCAGTTAATCAAATTCCAGTCATTGCACCCAGTTACTGGTAAACTGTTCAATCAGGTGCAGTTTTACACAGTCCCACGAAAAGGTATTTGTACACTTCCAGATTTCCTCTATCATTGCAAATTTCACAGTAAATATTTTCAGGTCTTCAACCAAAATATAAGATAATGGAGGTTGATTACTATATGCATTTTTGGTTTCTATGTTACAAAAAGACAAAATATGAGGTTAAATCAAAAACTAAACAAAAACTGAAAATTACATGGTAGGCAAAACGAACAGAAGCTGATGCAATACAAGTTTGCAATAGCTGATGGGTAGTTCAAACATGTACACCACAGCACTCTGCGATTAGTTGAAACCAAGGTCAAATGAACATGGACACTCCACTGCAGGACTGCGCCATTGTTGAACAACCTGCCATAGTGAGATTTCTTTGGGGAGACAGAGTGAAACCCTCCCTTATTTTAAATTTGAATCTTTCTAGTTTAAGCAAGCCGAGATATTTTCCAAACAGTATCCAGCTGAACTTATAACAAAGGAATGTGGCTAGAGAAGCAATTTCACTGTCCTATGTATATGTCACAATAAAATTTACTGAACATTACTTGGGTGAAAGGCCATATGCAAAAAAAATAAATAAATAACACACACCACAGACAAGGCTTATTTGTCATTTCTTTGAATATTACTGCTGAGCAAAATTTCAATTACACTTTTATTTTCACTTACATTTTACTGCCAACGATAAAATAAGAACTTATCACTGAATAATTTCAAAGTTGTCTACATTAAGCTGGGCAGGAAATGAAAGCATGAAGGACGTTCATGTGGTTTTGGCTCATGTTCTCTAAAATTATGAACCCCTTAACACGTCATTCAATATGCTTATATCTTACAGTCATATGTATTCAAAAAATGTTCAAGTTAACTATGAACACCACAACTCTAGTATATCTGGTTTGAACCTTTATACATCTGGACATTTAATTAACAAAAGCAACCAGATATGTAGATAGTAAACGTAATGAAATGTTATTACCTGTATGGTAAATGGTGTCAGTTTCTTCTTGTTTATTGCTCTCTCATCAATGGTATCAGGTACAGAAAGATTAATCATTTTACTATAAAAGACAGAGATTTAGGCAAAATTTCAAATAAATCAGAAAGATCTGCTATAAAACAGGCTTTAAAAATAATTCAACTGTTTTTAAGTACAATTTTAATAATTGTACTGAAATTTAAAAATACAACTGTACTTTAAAACTGCTTGTGACTCAGGTTTGTCAAAGTTTGCCCTGAGCCACTATGATAAACTTGAGCCCATATTTGTTTGCAATGGTATCAAGAGGAAGAATGTCCTTTATTCTGGATATGGAATTTGGAGGGAGCAATGCAGTTACTGGTTAACTTGCCTATCATATCCAGTCCACAACAGCTTTGCAAGTGGTACACTGCACAAACTGTGGGTTATTTTTTGTTATTCAGAAGTCACCTAATAAATTGCCTTTAAACATAGTGCTATGTACAACCTGCTAACCTGGGTTCACTGGCTTTTAATTTAAAAGGCTTCAGGCTTTTGTCATAAAACAAAAATCTCATTGTAAGAAAACGTCATTGTCCTGAAGAAACAAAATGCATCAGTGCCATTCTTTAAGTTTCATATTCTTACAGAAAGCACTATAAGCTTTCTGAGTTTGAAAACAAGGATGTATTAATGTTTTTTATTGAGACTATGCAGGTTTTCATGTTTACCAACAAATACTGCTTTGCTTTAAATTTCTAAAACCTGCCTTTAATTTTAATAATAAAACAATTACTAACATAGAAGAGTCAATCACAGGCCCAACTTGCTTATTCTATCTAATATTAATAAATTCTTGCAATGTTTTAAAAAGGTTTTAGACATTCTCTAAGATAGAATTTGTTTTTTACAAATTTGAGGTAATACAGAATTTCTCTTATTCACAAAGTTATGGAAGGTGGGATGCAGGCATCACTTTTAATTAGTGCGTAAGTGAAGTATGCATGGGTCTTTCTGTGTGAGTATATGTGTGTCTTTTATGCTTAAGGTGCACGAGAGTAGGCCAACCAACAATGATTGTAGTTTACCTTACTCACCCCATGATAAAATTACTCTTTCATTCTGCTGATAAGAAAGCATATTTTAATTTGTGAATAAATAGGTACAAAACTAATTTACCAGATCACAAACATGAGCAGAGAACAATAATCACATATGTAAAAACACCTAAATCACATCTGTTTTCATAATTGTGTATAATAATGATATGGACAGGTTTACAAAACTGTTTGTCTGCAAAAACAGTTTTAATCAGGTAAACAGTGTTAAGCAGCTAAAGGGCAACTTTTTTGCAAATGTGTGCTTTGGATTAACTTTTGCACTTTTTTAAATGATTTTGAAATCTTTAAAATGTCAGGTCTACATGTCACATTATGATATATATTTTAAAAATTAACTTAAAGTTTTTTTGACAGCTTTAAAGTATTCTACTTTTTTTTCTTACCATAGTACAATGCCATCACCAACAGCCTTAAACAATGAATCTGTATTTGGATTCATTGGAATGACGTGTTTACAGTCTGGGTCATTTTCCAAGGCCTTATTTATCCAGTTGACAAATGCATATCTCTCTTCCTCTGTGTATGAAAGTATAAAAAGGACAAGTTAATACATTTACTTTTTGCACAGATTTTCAAAGATCAAAAAATAGAATGCAGCATCATATATTAAAGTGGTACTGTATACCTTCTTAATATAAATTGCTTGTGAGCAATCAGGCTGCAGTTTTGCTTTCTGGAGCTAATTCGATTACACAGTAAACACACTTTCAGACAGATGCTGAAAGATACTTTAAAAGATGCAGGATCAGATGCAGCTGCACATACAGCTTTGAACAAGTTTCATATCTCATGGTAATGAAACCTTTAGAGCTGGATAATTGCCAATACAAACAGTTCACTCCAAGTCTGGCTTTTCTCTCTTACAGATGGTCTATGGCCCCACTCTGCAGCTCAACAGTGCTGAATAAGACACCTTTGATTTCCCCCCAGGAACTCACAACTAAATTCAAATTCGTGAAGATGTTTCTCACATTTGCTGTGTGTCTTTAAATGACTCCTAAATTGTTCCTGTAAGTTCAAGAATAAACTATGTTTAAAATAACTTTTCTGAGTGTTATATGTGTTGCCTAGAACCCAATATGTACACAAAAATACCTACATACTCTAAGTGTCAAGGAACGAGGACAAGCATCCTGGCCAGGAAGCCCGAATGGAAGGACAGCGGGAGTGGAGGCATCCCATTCAGAATGTCTTGCAATCTTCATCTCGGAGTGAAGAAAAATGGATGGCTTAAGCAAAAGTGATACTGGGAGCAGTTAATTTCCCTGCAAGACATGTGTCAGTGTCCCTTCTAGGCTAATCCCAGTCAGCACAACCCCAGAGTGCAAGGGAATTTGGATACGGAGCTGGTTCCCTGACGGGGTCCTTGGGGGCCACCAGAAGGTGCTGTCAGGGAGGACCCAGAAGTAATCCCAACAACCATTGATGTGACACCAGAAGTATTTCCGGACCAGATTTAAAAGAAACCCTGCCGCCTCACCTTGGGAAGTCAGACTCAGGAGGTAGTGGGAAAAACTCACCTGGAGCAGCAGCAGAAGTGAAAGATCATGTAATTTATGTATAGCTGTTATTTTGAATGAATTTATTCTTGAAAGGTATTGGAGAAGATAAAAAAAAAAAAATTAAGACTGGAGTCGTGTTGGGTGATATTGTGTCTGGGGCTCAGTTGCGCCAACTACTGATTATAATACATACATAACTATATATACACACAAAAATGTTGCTAAACAGCAAAAGGTAAACATTTTGCAAAAACACTCGACAGCACCTGAGAATGAATGCTGGGTTCCTTCGCTGGATAACTCTGAAGTTCCCCCAATGGCTAAAAT
This sequence comes from Erpetoichthys calabaricus, assembly GCF_900747795.2. Lineage (NCBI taxonomy): Eukaryota > Metazoa > Chordata > Cladistia > Polypteriformes > Polypteridae > Erpetoichthys > Erpetoichthys calabaricus. The sequence continues at coordinate 59,225,284 of NC_041405.2, read as the reverse complement.
CCCTTCTTTCCGGTTGATGGCCTTACGGAATGTTTTAGCAATGTCACTGCTCTTAAGCTCATGGAAAATCTAAAAGAAGAGAAAGACTTAAAATCAAATCCTTATTAGATATTTAAGGTTCTACAGATTCAAAAGAGACTAAACTTTTAATATTATAGAGCTGTACCAACACTGAGGGCTGCCTCAAGAATTTAGCGTACATTTGCTAGCAGCTTAGAGTAGCCTACAATTTCAAAAAATGTTTAGAGTCTCATTCAGTTTAATTTATTTTGTGTTCTTTATTTTTACAATGGAAACTGTACACAATTGATTTACATTTTAAATTGTTTGTTTGCCAAGTTTTCACAATTTTATATTATCAAGTGTCATTCATAACAGATACACCTGGAAATCAGAATTTACACTCAATTAGAGGATATACAAAACTTTAAAATAGTGTGAAATATCAATACTTTACAATCAAAAATACTGGCAGATTGTTGGTGGTTACGTCAGATTTAAAAAATACTCAATGAAAAGTTCAGAATCTACAGTATGTTGAAGTCTTAAGTAAGAATTGTTGGTTACAATGAGATCTGATGGATGGATGCCTTGCCAATAACCTGTAGATAATGCAGGCATAACATTATTTTTTGTTTCTTGACTCTTCTTAAAAAGTTAGGTGACATTTTACTTTCAGTACTCTGTGCATTTTACTACTTTTACTTTACAGTTACGACAATCATTTACTTACTGGAATGCCTTGAACTAGTAACAGAAGTGAGTTGTTGGGGCAGAGGTTCACTAAGGCCACTAATGTTACAGAGTGTTCTCTGCAACTTTGGTGGATTTTCAATAACTTGTATTTAAGACTTATTTTGCCATCAGAAAAAGCTATCAAATGATAAAAAAAATAGCCAAATACAACCTCTCTTAAGGTAAATTTGAAATGGAAAGATAACCAGTAATGGAGGTAGCATAGGATGTTTCCCTTTAAGACTGTTTCCAAACATTCACTGGTGTTTTAAATAGGATTTTTTTTTCAGATGTGAAAGGTTTCTACAGTATGCTGAATCAAATATACCCCAAATAAAATTGACTTTCCCAGCATATTTCCTTGAAGAATGAGCGTACCAGATATTTTAATAAAATTGCTCCACAGTGTGAAAAGCTGTTTTATTTGGCCAGACAGGACAATGAAGGCAGGTGTTTTTCCCATTTTATGTGAACTTTCCCAAAAAAAAGAGTAACATTTGATACACAAATGGAGACAAGTATACAGTATGTAGTTAAACTAGCAACATCAACTAACATATGTAGCTGTAGTACTTTGGCTAACCACAAGGTGCCAGCAAATCTATGTACAATTAATGAGCAGAGCTTTGTAAGGGCATTTTAATGGGTTGTTTCAATTTTATATTTACCTAATGATTACGGAAGCAATAATTTGTTAATCCAAATTTACAGTCACAGAGAAGCAGAGTTTACTCCAGCACTATCCAACATAAGGCAAGCACTAATCTTTATTCAAGGTCTTGTTACAGTATAAAGCACTTTACAGTGGCTCTCTTTCTCTTTTTTTTAATCTTTTTAAAATTTACTTAGAATTAATAAATTACATTAAACCATTAATAATAATATTAATTAGTAATATTAGGATTTGGCCTCTGGCTTTCTATCAAATGTTTTTGAATGAATTTTTAAACTAAACTGAAGAGATGCTGCTGTCAATTCAGACCCAGACCCGTGCACCAGCCTGCCTCAACTGCCTCTCAGACACGCTATGAACTTGAGAAATGCCACATGGTGAGAGTAAAAGATCCGATGGCTGCCTATATTTATAACACAGAATATAAAAAGACTTTAAAAAATATTGGATGTTTTAAATATTCCTGTATTTGCTTGGTAGTACTGCAATCACTACCACCTAAGCATCCCTGTTACACCCTGTCAGAAGAGCTGCTCGTCCGTAAATGAAATTGGGCCAAAGGGCGAATGGCCGGAGAAAGGATAGAAACTGCAAGCTCATCTGGAGATGGAACAGCCGAATGTCCAGAGAGAGGACTAAATTAGTTATGGCTAGCTCGGGTACTGTGATATTTGAGTACTGTGAAGAACTGGCTTATTTCAGAAGTTAATTTAATGCTGGACTATTTATTTATTTCCTTTGTGAAATTTGATTTTCTCATTGGGGACACAAAGTGTTATGTATCTATCACTCCTCATACACACTACAACAGCAGGTCAATTTAGATCTGTGAATTACTAAATCACACACACACACAATTATGCATGAACCATTATTGAAATAGTGATAACCATTCCTTTAAAAAAAGGAAGTTCATTACAGGAAGAAGGAAACTGGCTATGTTATTCCCTTGGCTTGCACTTCAAGGAGTCATGCATCCTACTATCTAAAAGAAAGATGTTAAGTAAATTGGACACAGCAACCATTATGGAAAAGAAAAACAAAACAATAAAAGAAAAGTTTGATAATGTGAATGGACTAAATTAAAAATTCCAGGTATTATACAACAGTAACTATTGTCATTTGAAAATATTGATAGATGACTATGTCTTACTCTAAGGATTTTGAAGTGCATGCACACAAAAATACTGTACATAAAGATGAAAAGATTTCAGTATCTTTCCATCTCAAATCCAAATTGCTCTAATGTACAATGGAAAAAAGAAATGTTAATTTCACTCTAGAGGTAAATATTCAAAGCCCACCAAAGGTACATTTCTACATGTTTTACATGGGTTAATGAAGCTTAAATCCTCACCCTGAAGAATTTTCGGTAACTTTAAACAACTAATAAAATTTAACATTGATCTCACAAGTGCTTACAGAAACAAACTCATCAAAGCTAATTTTGCCATCCTTGTCTTTGTCTCCCTCCGTCATCAGTCTTTGAATTATTTCTCTCACTTTATAACCGGGAAGTGGAAGATTTGCTTCTCTGAATAGTTCATGGAGTTCATAATCAGAAACGAAGCCATTACCATTGAGATCTATGGGAGAAAAAAAAAAAACATTATCAATTTTAGCATTCCTAACAAGTAACTATTAGTTCAGACACTATCATCTGAACAACACCTGCAGTATTATAGATTCACTTATTGGTATTTTGAGGTCAATCCTCTTCAGCATTTTTAATGGGAAATTAGATTTTTACCATCTAATTTCCAATTGCAGATTATACCCCTTTCATAATCTGTTACATGTTGCATTCAAACAGAGCCCATAAGCATTAGGATTCTACTTAGTATATATTATAATCACAAAATTGTGTCTGCTTCCAACTGCAATTTTGTTGCTTCCAAATAACGTTTTTATGCGTAAAATTGCCACAGTATTATTATATATATCCTTCTGCTTTACAAAGCTAATCTATTTCTGAAACACTCTTTGCAAGCAAATGGGGCCAAGATTCAAATACACAGCCCCACTCTGTCCAGTTCTGCAGGCTGTAGTGAGGTGTACTTGGTATGACTGAGAACATGATCTGTATGATGGTGGTGGTTTTAAAGAACTTGGGGACAACTGCCTGCCTCAGGGAAATACTGAAGGTGTCTATCAGCTCATTTGCATATTCCTCGATTACACAGCCAGGTATGTTGTCGTGTCCTGCAGCTTTGCGTGGGTTTACATTCAACAAAGCTCTTCTCACGTCCACACTGGACAAATACTGTACCTACTCTTCAAGTGGGGGGATGGACTTCCTGGTAGGTATGTCATTTAGGGCATCAAACCATGCATAGAAATTGTGTAGGACATCTGGAAGGTAGGCATCACCAGTGCAGACAAGTAGTGTGGTATTGTAATCTGTGATGACTAATTCCCTGCTACATTTTCCATGTGTCTCGTGTTCCCAAAGTGGATGTGGATTTTTCTTGCCGTACTCTCACTTAGCTGCTATGATGCCCAGAGATAGGCAGTTCTGACAGCTACCTTGTCACCCAATTTAAAGGCAGCAGTACAGTCTTTTAGCAGGGAGCATACCTCTAATGTCACCTAAGGTTTCAGGTTTGCTTGTGTTCTGAAGGTCTCCGAGACAGTCACATTATCTACAGGTATGCACTTATTAACATAGCCAGTGGCTGATGATGATCCTCTAAGTTGATCTGTTGGCTGTAAGTGTCAGATGCTTTAAACGTGGCACAGCCCGTGTTATCAAAATAGTCCTGCAAGGCTGAAACAGCTCACTCTTGCCACACCCTGATCTGTTTGAGAGTTGGTGTGGACAATTTAAGCAGTGTTCTATATGCAGGCAGTAGCATCACTGAAATATGATAAGAAAAATTGAGATGTGGTACTAGTTTGGCTTCCTAGGCTTTCCAAGAGTTTGTAAAAACAAGGTCCAGTTTGTTCTTTACCCTGGGTGGAAAGTTCCCGTGTTGATCAAAGCTGTGGAGAACTGTCTTCAAGTTTATGTGATTAAAATCTATAGCCACAATAATAAAAGCATCAGGACACGTGGCTTGCAGCTCTGTAACAGTTCTTAAAAGTAGACCATGCTCATTTTTAGAATTGACTCTCGGATGGATGTAAACGGCCAGAATAAACATAGTATACTCCGGTGGTAGGTAAAAAGGATTGCACTTTACCGTTAGGCATTCCAGCATTAGAGAGCAGTGGCTTAACTCTTCTGCAGCGTTTCCGCACCATTCATATAACCACACACCTTACTGGTTGTTGTAGCAGCTCTGTCCGCTCAGAAAGCATTCAGCCCATCCAGGTGAATGGCCACATCAGGGATGTTTTTATTATTACTGAAATGTGGCTGCATAACAACGGCACAGTCCCTCTTCTCTCGCTGGGTTATCTGTTGAAATTATAGGTCACCCAGTTTGTTGTTCAGTGAGCGAACACTTGAAAGCAGGATAGAAGGCAGCACTGGCCTGACTGGACTATTTTTTATATCCTAAGGTGGACACGAGTTTGTTTACCTCGCTTCTATTTTCATTCACATTGTCTGTGGCTGAAACAGTCCTTGCTTTTGATAGACAATCTGTGTAAAGCTGTGGTCTGTGATGTATGTTTAGCAGTGATCGCTGATGTAAAGCAGCGTATAGCGACAGTAGGTTTTCCACAGTTTACACAGTACAATCAACACAAGAGACAAACATTTAGCACCGAATTCTTCAGTTCCAGAGCAGCTACTACATCTTCATGCACTGCCATCTTACTGGAATCTACAGGTACAATGTAAAAAAGTGATCAAGAATGCTCATAAGAGGTTAGGTTATATAGCATGGTTGTGTAACATACAGATCATGTGAGGTTATAATGCACCAGTGAGACCTCATCTGGATCACGGTCTTTAGCTTTGGTCTCCATATTACAAAAAAAGATATAGCAACACTAGAAAAAGTTCAGAAAAGAGCAACTAGGTTTTATTCTGGGATTGAAAGGAATGAGCTGTGACAAAAGGTTGAAGCAGTTGAACCTTTTCAGTTTAAACAAATGGAAATTAAGAGGTGACAAAACTTAAATGTTTAAAATTATGAAGGGAATTAGTTGAGTGGATCCCTATAGTTGTTTTAAAATAAAGTCTTCTCTTTGAAGTGTAGGTTATGTCCATGTACAATGTGAAGGAGCATCAGCCATTATGTGTCTAGGTTATACTTGACACCAGGCCTTAAGCCTAAGTTATATCTAGAGGTACCTGTGTGTTGTTCATGCCAAAGCTAGGGTGGAGAAGAGGAGTGATAGGTTGTGCAGGCATCATTTATAATAGATGAGTGTGTGGATAAGGTCTGTGTGTGTGTGTGTGTGTGTCTTTCTGTATGTATGAAGTTTAGAGTGACAGAGTAGACCAATCCAATAATGAACCTGGTGAGTTACACCCATCCCACAATAATGCATTGGATAAAGTCAACTTTGTTTAGCTTTAAATTTTGCATAGGAATGCTTCAATCAGATTTTTTAGGGCTAATACTGACCACCAATATCATGTTACAAAGTCAATTCAATTTTTCTTTAAAAAAAAAAAAAAAAAAAACACACACACTTTTACACTAAGCTCCTGCATAACCAGATGCTGAGAAGCCTTATGTTCTACATTAAAGTGCTACCTCTGGAATTTTTTTTTGAACTATAGACTTCAGGTGTTACAAATTTTGTATGTTTATTGTTCAGTGACCATAAAAGTACTTAAATAAAAAAAATTGCTTAAAATACATAATTTAACTAATAACATATGTAAAGAAAATGTGTCCATACTACATATTTCATTAAAGAAAATAAAATGTTTCTCCTAATTGCAACATGTCATACTGCTTAATTTCTTCTGTAATGTACTTACCTGAAACAAAGCCCAATTAAAAAAGCAGTTCTCATCCTTTGTCTAACAAAAAACATACACATTCTCGCACATTGATTTGATGAACTGCTACTGGTAGTTATATACTGCTTTAGTGTAAAAATACACTTAATAGGTTTTAATAAGTTTTGATCACTATTTGCACTACAGCTTGTTCTACTGTTAAAATATACATTTATTTATATAGGCTATTTTTTATTTGTGTAGTAAAACCAGCTTGACATTTCTAATTTTTGAAGTGTGATTATAAATATTTTCATTTTGCAGTACTTGTTTCTTATCTAAACGTTTACTGTATGACGGACACAAACCAATAATGACATGAGTTCTGGGAAAATAAGTATAGCTTTATTAAAATGGTGGCATTGTTTATTAGAATGTATATTTTTATGCTTGGTTAAAATGACCAAAGTTTGTATGGTTATAACATTATGTGAAATGGATGCTTGGGACTTTAAAATTAACAGGTTTGAAAATCAATTTCATTAACAATCAACCAGACCATGGGACCACATCAGCTGTCCCAGTTTTTTGACTGATGCAGTATGTTGCATAAGGCAGCCAGCATGACACCATGTATAAGAAGGATTTTAAAAGAAGCAGAGAGACAGAGTAAGCTAGAGAGAACTAGAGAGAACTGCCACCAACAGACCGCCCTTCAGCATCCAAACATCACACCTGGTTTAAGAAAACAAAGACTGCAACAACTAAAACTTCAGGGTCATGCAACAAGCTTCATAGGTGGCTGTATTTAAATCATTTGGGTTGAATGTTTTCAAATCTAACATTTACACCTAGTTTCCCCTTCAAATAAACGTAAGTAATGACTGAAATAGTTTGAGTATTGCTTTTAAGTTGTCCTGTTGTTTAATGACATTTACCACTGACTGATTCTTGTTAATGAAATGAACTGTGCCCATTTTGGTTATGAACTGTTCGTAAGGGGTAGCGATTAGCCCTTTGCTTCCATTAGATTATGTAGTCCTTTCAAAGGTAGCTATTGGGATAGAAAAACCCGACAGGGTAGTAGTTTCTGGCTTTCTCTGGGGTATTCTGAAGTAGGGAAGCAGTCTGTAGAAGGACCTACACATCAATGAATCCCAGCAGGGATGCCTCTTGAGCACTGGAGTTGCTTCTAGCCCCTGGTATGGTATCAAAGTTGACATAGCTAGTCTCAACAACTGTTGAGTTATTCTTGTTTTGTACTTGAGCTTATCTGTGCTCAAATGTTGAGTAGGTAAATTTTGCAGGACGTATGTGCAAATCAAGGCTAACACTTTAGCTATTTTCCAGTATTAACTTGTCCAACAATATAAAAATAACCCAAGTGCCTTTTGTGAACACTTTTACACCACAAAACATTTCTATAGTATGGCTCATACTGTTGCTACATGTGCAAAAGGGACATTGAGTTTATTTCTGTTTATTTTATCTTAATAAAAAACCAGTAAGTTTGTTCATATACAGTATCTTAATTTCAGCTCTGAGGCTATGAATCTGCACTGGCAATTAGAAGGTTGCTGGGTTGAATCCTGTAAACATCAGAAGTGACTCTGCTCCACTGGGCCCTTGAGCAAGGACTTTAACCTGCAAATAATTGCTTCATCCTAGGTATGATGTTAATCTGCATCCAGCCCTGCCACAAGGTCCTCCACCCTACAGGGAAAAATTGGGGGTTGATGGCAGGATTGACACTCCAGCCACAACAAAAAAAAAACCTCACACTGTTCCAGTGTGTTGCCGAGGTGTCACCTGCTGCATTTGGGCCACCAATCCAGGTGGTTCATTATGTGATGGGTGCGGCAACATTAATTCAACGCATACTCTTAACCCCCCACTCTCTCTCTCTATAACTGAGGTCACCATATACAGTATAGTTACATGCACACATTTATAATATACATGCATATACGTAAAGCACACAAAAAGAAATGTGTTTTACAGATTTGTGAACACTATTTTTACATACCAACTTTCTCAAAAGCTTCTCTAAGTTCTTGGAGCTCATCTTTGGAAATCTTGCTTGCCATCTCAAGGTTGTTTCTGGCTACACCTTACAATTACTGGATCTGTAAAGAAGAATCATACCATTGCAACAAATTAATTTTTCAAGTAATATTAAACAACATTTTCACATAATTTGTGCTACAGAATGTAAATACAAACCTATTAAAAATTCTTTATAATAAGTATATACTGTAATATAGAGAAAACAATTAAGAGTAGAAAAATACCATCAATTACGTTAAGTGAGATCTCAGAAGTCTGGCACTCCCATTTACTACTTAAATAATTTATGAATATATCTTAACCTGTGTAGATCAACAAGAAGTCTTTATTCCAAAAATATTTTTTTTGTTGTATACAAGTTAATCTAAAAGCAGTATGAGCTTAGGAAAATTAATTTATTACATTTATATAAAGCAAGTTAACATTTATTTCACATTAGAGTTAATATTATAATTTGTAATTCGTAATTTGGTTCCCCCTCCTTTAACCGTCACCTTATCGTGGTGGAGGGGTTTGCGTGTCCCAATGATCCTAGGAGCTCTGTTGTCCGGGGCTTTATGCCCCTGGTAGGGCCACCCAAGGCAAACTGGTCCTAGGTGAGGGATGAGACAAAGAGCGGTTAAACAAACCTCCTATGAAGAAAAACAATTTTGGACGGCGTTTTCCCTTGCCCGGACGCGGGTCACCGGGGCCCCACTCTGGAGCCAGGCCTGGAGGTGGGGCTTGATGGCGAGCGCCTGGTGGCCGGGCCTGCACCCATGGGGCTCGGCCGAGCACAGCCCGAAGAGGCAACGTGGGTCCCCCTTCCCATGGGCTCACCACCTATGGGAGGGGCCAAGGAGGTCGGGTGCAGTGTGAGTTGGGTGGTGGCCGAAGGCGGGGACCTTGGCGGTCCGATCCTCGGCTACAGAAACTGGCTCTTGGGACGTGGAATGTCACCTCTCTGAAGGGGAAGGAGCCTGAGCTAGTGCGCGAAGTTGAGAGGTTCCGGCTAGATATAGTCGGACTCACCTCGACGCACAGCTTGGACTCTGGAACCAATCTCCTTGAGAGGGGCTGGACTCTCTACCACTCTGGAGTTGCCCCCGGTGAGAGGCGCCGAGCAGGTGTGGGTATACTTATTGCCCCCCCAACTTGGAGCCTGTACATTGGGGTTTACCCCGGTGGACGAGAGGGTAGCCTCCCTTCGCCTTCGGGTGGGGGGACGGGTCCTAACTGTTGTTTGTGCGTATGCACCGAACAGCAGTTCGGAGTACCCACCCTTTTTGGAGTCCCTGGAGGGGGTGCTAGAGGGCATACCTTCTGGGGACTCCCTCGTTCTGCTGGGAGACTTCAATGCTCACGTGGGCAATGACAGTGAGACCTGGAAGGGCGTGATTGGGAGGAATGGCCCCCCTGATCTGAACCCGAGCGGTGTTTTGTTATTGGACTTCTGTGCTCGTCACGGATTGTCCATAACGAACACATGTTCAAGCATAGGGGTGTTCATATGTGCACTTGGCACCAGGACACCCTAGGCCTCAGTTCGATGATCGACTTTGTGGTCGTGTCGTCGGACTTGCGGCCACATGTCTTGGACACTCGGGTGAAGAGAGGGGCGGAGCTGTCAACTGATCACCACCTGGTGGTGAGTTGGCTTCGATGGTGGGGGAGGATGCCGGTCAGGCGTGGTAGGCCCAAACGTGTTGTGAGGGTCTGCTGGGAACGTCTGGCAGAGCCCCCTGTCAGAAGTAGCTTCAACTCCCACCTCCGCAGAACTTCGACCACTTCCCGAGGGAGGTGGGGGACATTGAGTCCGAATGGGCCATGTTCCGTGCCTCTATTGTTGAGGCAGCTGACCGGAGCTGTGGCCGTAAGGTGGTCGGTGCCTGTCGTGGTGGCAATCCCCGAACCCGCTGGTGAACACTGGCGGTGAAGGATGCCGTCAAGCTGAAGAAGGAGTCCTACAGGACCCTTTTGTCCAGTGGGACCCCGGAGGCAGCTGATAGGTACCGGCAGGCCAAGCGGAATGCGGCTTTGGTGGTTGCTGAGGCAAAAACTCGGGCGTGGGAGGAGTTTGGGGAGGCCATGGAGAATGACTTTCGGACGGCTTCGAGGAGATTCTGGTCCACCATCCGGCGTCTCAGGAAGGGGAAGCAGTGCAGTGTCAACACTGTATATGGTGGGGATGGTGCGCTGCTGACCTCGACTCGGGATGTTGTGGGTCGGTGGGGGGAATACTTCGAAGACCTCCTCAATCCCATTAACATGCCTTCCAATGAGGAAGCAGAGCCTGGGGACTCAGAGGTGGGCTCCCCCATCTCTGGGACTGAGGTCACCGAGGTGGTCAAAAAACTCCTTGGTGGTAGGGCCCCGGGGGTGGATGATACACGCCCGGAGTTCCTCAAGGCTCTGGATGTTGTAGGACTGTCTTGGCTGACACGCCTCTGCAACATCGCATGGACATCAGGGACAGTGCCTCTGGATTGGCAGACCGGGGTGGTGGTCCCCCTCTTTAAGAAGGGGGATCGGAGGGTGTGTTCCAACTACAGAGGGATCACACTCCTCAGCCTCCCTGGAAAAGTCTATTCAGGGGTCCTGGAGAGGAGGGTCCGTCGGATAGTCGAGCCTCGGATTCAGGAGGAACAGTGTGGTTTTCGTCCTGGTCGCGGAACAGTGGACCAGCTCTATACCCTTAGCAGGGTCCTGGAGGGTGCATGGGAGTTTGCCCAACCAGTCTACATGTGTTTTGTGGACTTAGAAAAGGCATTCGACCGTGTCCCTCGGGGAATCCTGTGGGGGGTACTCCGAGAGTATGGGGTACCGGCCCCCCTGATAAGGGCTGTTCAGTCCCTGTATGATCGGTGCCAGAGCTTGGTCCGCATTGCCGGCAGTAAGTCGAACCCGTTTCCAGTGAGAGTTGGACTCCGCCAGGGCTGCCCTTTGTCACCGATTCTGTTCATATCTTTTATGGACAGAATTTCTAGGCGCAGCCAGGGTGTTGAGGGGGTCCAGTTTGGTGGGCTCAGGATTGGGTCACTGCTTTTTGCAGATGATGTTGTCCTGTTTGCTTCATCAGGCCGTGATCTTCAGCTCTCTCTGGATCGGTTCGCAGCCGAGTGTGAAGCGGCTGGGATGAGAATCAGCACCTCCAAATCCAGACCATGGTCCTCAGCCGGAAAAGGGTGGAGTGCCCTCTCAGGGTTGGTAGCGAGATCCTGCCCCAAGTGGAGGAGTTCAAGTATCTCGGGGTCTTGTTCACGAGTGAGGGAAGAATGGAGCGTGAGATCGACAGGCGGATCGGTGCGGCATCCGCAGTAATGCGGGCATTGCATCGGTCTGTCGTGGTGAAAAAGGAGCTGAGCCGCAAGGCGAAGCTCTCAATTTACCAGTCGATCTATGTTCCTACCCTCACCTATGGTCATGAGCTATGGGTAGTGACCGAAAGAACGAGATCGCGAATACAAGCGGCTGAAATGAGTCTGGGCTTTCCCTTAAAGATAGGGTGAGAAGCTCAGTCATCCGGGAGGGGCTCAGAGTAGAGCCGCTGCTCCTCCGCATCGAGAGGAGTCAGATGAGGTGGCTCGGGCATCTGATCAGGATGCCTCCTGGACGCCTCCCTGGTGAGTGTTCCGGGCACGTCCAACCGGGAGGAGGCCCCAGGGAAGACCCAGGACACGCTGGAGGGACTATGTCTCTCGACTGGCCTGGGAACGCCTTGGGATTCTCCCGGAAGAGCTAGAAGAAGTGGCCGGGGAGAGGGAAGTCTGGGCATCTCTGCTCAAGCTGCTGCCCCCGCGACCCACCTCGGATAAGCGGGAGACAATGGATGGATGGATGGTAATTTGGTTCATACTGATGCATGTCAATGTCAATTTATTTATAGAGCACATTTAAAACAACATCAGTAATGCTTTACCCAAAGTGCTTTACAATGAAACATACAATAAATAAAATGAATACAATAAAACACAATACAACCAGCAGTAAACCGAAACAAATGACAAGAGGAGGGAACCACCAGTATCATTGCAGGTCATGGAAAGCAAGAGAATAGAAATACATTTTCAATCTAGTTTTAAACAGATCAATTGCAGGTGATTCCTTAATGTAATTAGGTAAAGAATTTGAAACACAAGGTGCAGCAGATGCAAAAGACCTGTCACCCTTACTTTTACACTTCGTACGAGGGACAACAAGAGACAAGTTCTCTGGATGGCTGGTGTAAAACGCTCAATTTGGGTAAATAGATAGGAACATACCATGTATTGATTTAAAAACCAGCAGCAAAATTTTAAAATCAATTTTGAAACTAAAAGGCAGCCAGTGTAAAGAGGCTAAAATTGGAGATACAGAATCAAACTTTCTTGCCCCAACCAAAAAATGGCAGCACCATTCCGGACCAACTGCATAATAATACAAGTTACAGTAATCAAACTGAGAAAGGATAAAAGCATGAGCAACTTTCTCAAAATCCCAAGGAGATAAAAAAAAGGTTTAACCTTGGTTAAAAGACGAAGCTGGAAAAAAACAACTCAAACAATTAATTTGTTTCTCATAAAGGGAGGTTGCCATCAAAAATAACCCCAAGATTACAAACGTGAGGTTTGCAAAAATCCATAAAAAAGCCAAGAAGTTCAAAACCAATTTGAGTTTTGGCTGCAGAACAAGCTATCAGCACTTCTGTTTAATTTTGATTTAGTTTCCATTTTATTTTGATTATTTTGGTTACTATATGCCACATCACCAGTAAGTCATGTTAATAATAGATATATTATTTGGAATTGTGTTTTTGAGTGCAAGCTTTTTATTTCTTCACAGTAAATAATTTTGATTATTTATTTTTTGACACTGTGCCACTAGCATCGAATAAAAGGGATAATTCAAGATCTGAAACTAAGTGCTATACAGTAATCCCTCGCTATATCGCGCTTCGCGGCTTCACTCCATCGCGGATTTTATATGTAAGCATATTTAAATATATATCGCGGATTTTTCGCTGCTTCGCGGGTTTTTGAGGACAATGGGTCTTTTAATTTCAGGTACATGCTTCCTCAGTTGGTTTGCCCAGTTGATTTCATACAAGGGACGCTATTGGCAGATGGCTGAGAAGTTACCCAACTTACTTTTCTTTCTCTCTCTTGCGCTGACTATCTGTGATCCTGACGTAGGGGGTGTGAGCAGGGGGGCTGTTCGCACACCTAGACGATACGGACGCTCGTCTAAAAATGCTGAAAGATTATCTTCACTTTGCTACCTTCTGTGTGCAGCTTTTAAGTATGCTGCACGGTGCTTCGCATACTTAAAAGCTCAAAGGGCACGTATTGATTTTTTTATCTGTCTCTCTCGCTCTCTGCTCCTGACGGAGGGGGTGTGAGCTGCCGCCTTCAACAGCTTTGTGCCGCGGTGCTTCGCATACTTAAAAGCAAACAACCCTATTGATTTATTTGCTCCTTTGAAGAGGAAGATATGTTTGCATTCTTTTAATTGTGAGACTGAACTGTCATCTCTGTCTTGTCATGGAGCACAGTTTAAACTTTTGAAAAAGAGACAAATGTTTGTTTGCAATGTTTGAATAACGTTCCTGTCTCTCTACAACCTCCTGTGTTTCTGCGGAAATCTGTGACCCAAGCATGACAATATAAAAATAACCATATAAACATATGGTTTCTACTTCGCGGATTTTCTTATTTCGCGGGTGGCTCTGGAACGCAACCCCGATGGAGGAGGGATTACTGTATTTCAATTGCTGATCTTTGAACAATTACTTAAAAGTATGTCATGTTTTTCCATTTACAGATTTAACAGGAAAACAAAAATGCATACAATTTCTAAATAAATCCAGAAATGAAAGAAAATGATCATATTCTAATATGCATATATAAATAAATAAATGTCTGCTCTTAGTAAGAAATATATCCAATTCGATAGTTCTATTCTCTGTGACAGATGCAGAAATTGACGTCAAATTCCATCAAGACCCTACAAGCATGTGAAGCTGAAGGCAGTTAAAGCCACATGCCTTCCCAATGGTCAAATATGTGAAATAAAAGTCTCAAAAATTGCTTAAGTGTGTAAGAGAGACAGAGAGGTTTGGAGCATGCAACTTGATTTTAATTTAGACTTACACTTCTGTAGCAGAATGAATTTGAAATTGTCACTTTATGTATTACTTATCAAGAAAAGCACCTCTTTGGGTCATAAACCACATTAGATAATAAAATTATATTACCACATTATGTCATGAAAATCTTTCATGCAAAGTTGCCATTTATTATCACTATCATCATTTATGCAAAATATAAGGCCTATTTGAGAGAATCGCAGAAGACTTTTGAAATATTTCCCCTCATAATTTAAATACTCTGTGTGGCTATGACCTACTCTGTTATCACCCATGCAAATAGCAACTAATGACATTAATAAACACCGAACCATCAGTTTCTGCTAAGATGCTGAATGCTTCCCATTACTGCACTTTCCCTTGAAAGGTTATTACTCGTTTGTGTTCAAAACATAGGACTAGTTTACAACGAAGGAGAGAACACCAAAAACACCCAGTTAATACCATCTTCCTTAGGACTAACCCATGCTTTTAAAGATCCTACAGTGCCTGATCCAGTGAGACACAAGACAGATTTGCTTGCTTTAAATGTATTCAGGCCTGGACTGTCAGAACAAACACGACTAGCCTTTTCACCTTTCTATCTTTAGAGGCCTGCTCCTTGCCACCATATCACCCATTACCGCCTTTTGAAAGCAATAATTAGAACACCAAAAAAAGATTTTAATCTACTACTTAAAAAAGTAAATATTTTAATCTCCTTATCTGGCCTTCTGTCCTATAGAGGACATTTTAAAATGATCACTTTGTCTCACAACTGTTAAGTTAGACAAGCTTCAATGGTTATTTCCTTTCTAGGCTTTAATGCTACATTACCACATTTTGTTTAATAAGGTTTACTTAATAAAGTAGGGTAATTCATGATGTTCTTTTAAAATAAAAAAGGATATATTTATTATTGATTTTATCCAATAACAACATGAGATCAGTAATAAAAACACATTTCTTACACGTTTTGTGAGAGTCTAAGGATGTGCACAATCAACATTTTTCCTTCTAATTTATTCCAGTTGGCAAAAAGTAAAAATGGGGGAATTAAAAATGACAGAGTGAGATGAATTATTGGATTAAAAAATAATTTAAAAAACTGCACACAGCACTTTGCACTCATATTCACAATATAATGTGGCAGACAAAAATCAGAGAATGTCTTCTCTCTTGCTAGTCTCATCTTCAATGAAGTCTACAGTATATGCTATGTTTTAAGACAAAAAAAATTCTGTAAGCAAAAGCGTTTGACAACCATTAGCTATCAACAGATACCTGCATGGCCCAGCTCATGGTGCTGTTCTGAAAACAAAATGCATGGCAGACCACACATAGATAAAAGATGCATTACCAGCAGTGCTTTTTAGGATATTATTCATTCTTAAAAGTATATATGCAATATACTGAATGACTGTTCACACGCACTCTATACTGAAGCATATGAAACACTATGCTGAGATTTTCTTTTACACAATAAATACTATAATACATCAATGCCAAACTGAGTTGTGTGTCACATATCAACAAAAATTTGTCTCG
>NC_041405.2:59112499-59209323 GCF_900747795.2 Erpetoichthys calabaricus | reverse complement strand
TTTTATTGACCCAGTTGACAATGATTTCATCATTAACTTTCTCTCCATCACCAAGGTCCTCCAGTACATTTAAAGTATATCTATAATAAAAAAAAGTCAAACAATATTTAATCACATAAACCTAAACTGTGCAAATACAGCATAAAATATAGGTTCATAGGTTTATGCATTCTTATATTTATCTTGTCAAATATCTACTGTATATGAATTTTACTTAAGTAAAATTTATGCATCATCTTAGGCCTTTATCTAAGAAATTACTTTCTACAAGGACAGCGTAGATGTTACTTTTTTTAAACCACTCTAAATATTACTCTGCCATAAAATATTTTGGTTATATTCTGCAAAAATTACACTTAATATCTGATCAATAACTAATATGAAACTGTTCAAAAATGAATTCATTTTAATTTACAAATGACACAATCTTCAAAAAGGAGTATTTTTCAAAGAAAACATTGACATTCCAAGCCACAGAAAAAAGAAAAATAGGACTGTTCAAACCACTATGCTCTAACAAAACCAATAATTGTTTTCAGCAGTTTTGGTAGTAGTTACAACAGTAGGTTTTTTGAATTCCTATGGAAAATGCAATTTTGTGCAAAACCTATGCCATGGCCACACTAGACTAGCTATAAAGTTGTTGATCCATTAAATGTTGCTTTAAAAGATGACCTTACTATTAATAGGTTTTACTTTGACATTAGTATTATTCACAAACACAGTGTCACTCAGTTAATCAAAACTAAACTTAACAAATGTGATATGTTAGGTCAGAGATTTCCACACAATATCTGTTATCGTCTTAGGGTCTGAGGCAATACTTGTCTTATTTGCAAAAAGAGAAATAAAACAGACTTTGAATTCTTACACACCTCTAACAAAGTACATTAGGACCTTGGCAAACACTGCATTGAGAGTCAGGATGTGGGTTTACCATATAAAAAAGAAAAAGGCGGCTTAGATTTGGATGTGATTGACAGGCACTGTTGAACTGACCCAAGCACTGTAGACCAGTACAACTGGCCTTTGGAACACAGAATGCAATTTCTAATGTAAGCATAGAACTACCCTGTAGAGCTAATGTAGGAGGCAGAAACGCATCAGCTAGATTAACTCAGACTCATCTTACTGTAGAGCACTAGCACAAGAAGCAAACTTAGCGATCAAAGACATTCTCTTTCTTGCTTTGGAGTTTTCCCAAAGCAAAGGGCTGAAACAAGTCTGGGGCTTTACCTCAATGCAAATCTGTCTAGCAGAAAGGAAAGAAAGTGTTTTTTGTTTTTTTTTTTGGAAGACAGTGCTCAAAAGGTAGTGCCTTCTGATTTTTTAGTCTTACTATGAGAAAACACTAAAAAGGAATGAGTTTCCTCATCTGAATCTATTTACTGTATTTCTGAGTTTTCATGGACTGACCACAACATACAACACAAGGTTGCTCAAAAGTATCAAAGTACAGTCGACCCTTGATATACGACCGGCCTGACATGCGAACAACTTGATTTCCGACCAAAATTTTTGTTTCGATTTACGACCAACATCTTGCGTTACGACCTAAATTCGGTCATGTGTATCTGCTTGTGCGATTGTAAACAAACAGCCGAGAGCGTTTGTAAGCGTCAGTTGGATCCCAGTGTGTTTGTGGACATAATTTCGGTCAGTGCAGTGATTTATACAATTTTTTTTGATAATTGCTAAGGAAGGAAGTGAAGGTAACAAAGGTAAAGAAAGCGATCACAATCGAAACGAAGAAGGAAATTGTGCGGAAATATGAGAGTGGTGTTCGTGTGACCGATCCCGCTAATATGTACAGCATGTCGAAATCCACCATCTCGACAACTTTACAAAGAAAAGATTTGTATAAAGAGGCTCCTTCCAAACAATAACCACCTTCCATTTCATTCTCCTCCTCCTCCTCCATTCCTGCAGCCCAAAGATGTCAAATTAAATGGTGAGTACAGTATGAAATTGTTGTTTCTGGTAGGCTAGGCACTTTTTATAACTTTTTGGTTAGTACATTAGAAAAATTATTGGTGGTTTTGGTAAATTATGCACATTATACAACCCTTTTTTATTATGAAAAGGTTAAGTAAGTGTTGCTGTGGGAGGTTCGGAACGCATTATGGGTATTTCCATTATTTCTTATGGGAAAAATAGTCTTGACTTAGAACCAACTTGAGTTACAACCAGCCCTCGTGAACGAATTGAGTTCGTAAGTCAAGGGTCCACTGTACCTTCAGTCAAAGATCAAATATTGGCTTTTTAGTCATCATTGTCACTGGACGTTGTGCTCAACAAATGAGGTGAGCGGTCAACTGATAACCACTTAGAGGAGAGTTAACTCAGGAAGATAAACTGTTCACTGCAGGCCTCGAAAACCCAAACATGTAGTAAACTTGTTGTGTGAATGGCTAGTACAATCCTCTATTTGGAACAAGTTCAAATTTCAACTCTAGAAGAGCCACTCGTGGACAAATCAAGGATATGCTGGAAGAATTGAAAATCTTCTTTGGTCTAGAAGTGCTAGGGAATTCCTCAGGAGGAGCTATAGACTGTTTCTGGGGATGGGATGGTCTAGTCTGCACAATGGTTCATAATGCAAACCCTCACCAAGACAAGCAGATGGACAGTAAAGTGAAGAAGTATCTTGGTAGTGTTTATTTCTGGTAATTTAGAATTTAAGTACAGGGTTGGAAAATGCTTAAACATGCCACCATTGTAGAAGATGTGCACAGCATGGTATGATATACTATTCCTCCACCAACCAACAATCTGTATTCCGTTAACATACATAAATCAATCCCTAGCACAACACTACTATAATGTTACCTTGTACATTGACCATTTATCTAAAGAATATAACAGAAAGGGGAAGGAAGAAGGAAGAAAAAAAAGCAAAAAAAAAAGCACCACACTTTTACAACTACAGGTAAAATTCCATTACAACGAATATCTTTACAACGGAATTTTCATTACAACGAAGTATTTTTATGGTCCCGACAGCTTCCCCATATGACACGAGTCTATAGAAATCTCGTTACTACAATGTACATTCAGCAGATACTTTCAAGCATTTCAAGGTCTTTTGTTTACTTCGTTAGCAGTTAGTTCTGTGGCCGCAGCTCAGTTGTGCACAATGATCCCCAAACAGAAACACTGTAATTTTTTTTTCTTTCTTCAGACTTTCCTTGTACTGTTTTTTTTTTTTTTTTTGCCTTTTTTGTTTCCTGCGGTTTTCAGTGATACCTTTAAGTTATTGCTCGTCAACATCTGAATAACATCCATTGAAATTTAACTCCTTGTCACCCTCCTATAGAAACGGCAGACACGAAAAAACGATAACAGTTCATATTAGGAAAAAAAAAATAACTTTTTGCAGCTCTCGATTGCGGCAAAAAGAAAAAAGATGATGCCAGTGAATTCGAATTTCGCTATCACTATTGACACTGTCAACTTTCTTGAAAGACAGAGCAAAAAAAGTAGAAAAACTCGGGTTGCCAAACATATGTGAACTGCTGCATTTGAAGACGTCGAAAAAGCCGTTTTTATGTGGTTCAGTGATTCTCGTTCAAGAAACATTCCTATTAATGCGGCACTCATTCAAGGTAAATGTGAGGTTTGTAAAATCTCTTGGGGACCCTCAACTGGACAGCAAGCCGAAGAGCGTCCCCGAAGTACAATCTCCGCGTCTGTACTGGGCAATAACAGATATGCTGCGTCTCTCTGCCAAAGTAAACAGTGTTATGCTTGGGTCACAGATTTGCACAGAAACACAGAAGATTGTAGAGACATGAACTTTATTCAAACACTGCAAACAAACATGTCTCTTTTTCAAAAGTTTAAACGTGCTCCTTCACAAGACGGCGATGACAAATCCGTCACACAATTAAAAGTATGCAAACATATCTTCATCTTCAAAGGAGTGCGCGTCAGGAGCAAGGAAGGACAGAGATAGAGAAAGGCAAACAAACAATCCGCAACTAACAAGTGCTTTTGGACTTTTAAGTCTGCGAAGTACTGTGCAGATTACGCCGATAGATCAGCCGCAAGTAAGCCCAGCAGCAAGGGAGCGATGTGAAGTAGTCCTGAGTCTTTTTTTGAACCTGTAGGGGTGCGATCAGCCCCCCAGCTCACAACAGAAAAGATTTTGAGGGGTGATGCAAGGATAGGCGCACGGTAAATTGTAAATGCAGATACTGTAACAGGATTACTCGATCACTGACCTGGCCACGACTCTGCCTGACTGCTGTGTCTGTGTATAGCAGAGTGGTGGATCACGCTACATTAAATAACTGTGCCGCTCCTGTTTCAAGCTGACTGAGACTAAGCCTCGTGTTTTGGGGTGCAAGACGGACTTATAGCGCGACCCTGATCTTTTATGATTTGGTTCTGTGGCGCTTCATTGCAGCGCTGTAAGCCTCCTATTGCCATGCCCCAGCAACCAGAATTCCTCCCACCCAATTGCACGGCAGCGCTTCAGCCATTGGTTTTGGGCATCATTCGCACACTGTATTATCGCAAGGAAATGCTGAGAAAAATTCTCTTCAGCATAACTTGTAGGCAGGAGGAGATTAAAATGAACGCGAAAGAAGCTATTGAAATGATTCAAAACGCCTGGATACAAGGTAAAGAAAGCACTATAGTAACAAATACAGAATCTCATTACAACAAAATTTTCATTACAACGAAATATTTTTTAGTATCCTGTGAGTTTGTTGTAACGGAATTTTACCTGTATTCACTTTTTGTATGCCAGGATAGATTTTCACATCTGTGTATGCATGAATACTGATAAATGTTTAATTCATTGATCCAAAAATAAAAAGTTAAATTATTATACTAGTTAATTGATAAGACTGAATAATTTGTTGAAGCAACTATTACGTTACATACTGTATATAATGATCCCTGACAAGACATGAATGGTAGTCACATCAAGAGTGAATACCACCAGATGCAGAAATAGAAAACACTAGGGACTTACTGATCAGGATTGAAGATTCAGACAGCATCTCAACAATATATAAAAACATTTTAAAGTCTCTTCCTTTCAAAGATCCTAGGGTTCCTTGGGGAAAAGATCTAACATCTCTGAAAAGGAGTGGAAGGCAACCATTCACAGAATACACTCCAGCCTCATATGAGCAAAGCATTCAATCATCCAGCTTAAAATCTTTTTAATCGAGCACATTTATCTCAATTAAAATTGTTCAAAATGTATCCAGGGCAAGATTCAACATTGCAATTTTTGCACCAGTCTCATTGGGCCACATGTTTTGGGCTTGCACTAAATTAACATCATTCTGGACAAACATTTTTGAATGCCTATCAGACAGCCTTGGTGTCACAATCACTCCTAACCCATTAACAGCCATGTCTGGTAGATTTCTGGATGGGCTTAAATTGGAGAAGGACAATCTGATTGTAATTGCTTATACCACACACTGCTAGTACGTAGACTTGCTCAACTGGAAGAATCCCAGCCCACCTGTTATATGTCAGTGGGTAACTGATGTTCTGTATTATCTGAAATTGAAAAAATTTAATTCTCACTCAGAAGATCTGTCCAAAACGTTTTAAAAATATTGCAAGATCTAATTAATCAAATCTCAGAATAAGCATTTATATCAGGGAAAAGGACATGGCTTTATTTTCTTGTACCCTTGCTTTGCATATTTAAGACAACTGAATTATGGTTATATACTCACAGGGATTAATACGCAGCAGATTTTGTATTTCACAAATGTTTGAATTATTAAGGTGCATATCAGGTACAATAAAACGTGTATACAGCTGTTTCTAGCAAACCTTCTGATCTCTGGAGCTTTTATGGTATATGTGTAAAAAAAAAAAAAAAAAAAAATTGAGACAATTCAATGTCCATAAAAGGAAAATACAAGTCAGTGGAATGAAAACGTAGCTGCTTGTAATACCAGAAATTAAGAGAATCTAACTACAGATGATACAAAGAGATGAAGCTGGGGAGCATTAAAAAACAGCATGGGTTGACACTTGAAAATACATGGCTGAGATGCAGATGCATAAAACAAAGAAATAATTACCGTCTCATTAGCTGCCACACTAAGGCCAAGGTCAACGTTGGATTACCATCATTCAAATCTTGTCCACCAATACCCACAAGGGAAAATTTTGCAGGATGTTTTCCCAAGTCAACTGCATAGTTGCAATTTTCCAGCTAAGCACAAAATGAAAAAATGCATACTACTTATGGCAGTAATAATAGAAGTATTTACTGTATGTAAAAATAAAGTTTAAAAGACTTCATTACAAAGGATGCAATTCATCATATCTGAAAATTCATAATTTATGTCCTAAAATTTGTAATGTGATAAAAATGAATTCCCCAAGTGAATGTTTGCCCAGATTTCATATTAAAAGTGTAGCCTAGTTGCAACTGAAAGGTTTTAGAATGTGTAGAAAACAGATACATATTGCTGCATAAAACAGCATTTATCTTTTCTGAATAGAGATTTCCAGCCATATATATGTTCTAATCTAAAACTGTAAATGTTTATAATTAAAACTAGTGATAAAAATAGAAAATATATAAATTAATTGCACCACATACCTTTTTCATGTTTGCTCCAAGTTTTGGATATGGGGGTTTGTTAACCTTATTCCAATCAACTGGAACTTTAATTTTTTCATAAAGCTGTAAGATAACCAAGGCATCTTGAAGGTCTCTAAAACAAATGAAAAATTAACAAAATAATAATCTGCATTGAATTTCATCTCAGGCATTCAGATCTACCTATAAAATGTCAAGAAATGCTGTGATGTCCAAGAAATTCCAAGCATTTGTATATTAAATAAAAATATTCTTATAAAGTACATGTTTAACAATAATAACTGGTACTTTAAAATAAATGACACTCTAATCAATAAAAAACACTCACATACCCATACAAGTGATTGACATGCGGATTTACACCCAAAGAATTCATCCAGTTACGGAAGGTTCTTTCTTCACGCGTCTCACCTGAACAAAAACAAGGAAAGGTAAAGATTGTTACCCATTTTTCTTAATGTAGAAAAGCACCGAAAGGAGCAGGCTTTTTTTTTTTTTAAAAAAACTAATTATTACTTACTATGCCATACTTAATATATAGTACATTGGAAACTCTAAATACTTTAACAACATAAAGCACTGTCCTCCTTTACTTTGAGTAGACCTTTCAATCAAAATTAATGACTCTCATAAAATAAACTACAGTGTATAGACAAACTTTATAAAAATTAAAGGCAAAAGGAAACTTTTTACCAATTTCTCAGTGTATTACATTTAAAAAAAGCACTGACTGTTATCTACCAACCATCTTATAAATATTAAATAAAACAAAAGTTTCTGAAGCAGAACATGGTGTTACTTTACCTTGACACTTCTGAAAGTTCTTTTTTTTTTTTTAATTCAGATAGTTACATTACGTGAACTAAACAACAATCTTAAAACCAAACATGTCCTTGTCAAATTCAATATATTTTACAATAACAAAAAGTAGTTAGCAATATATTTTAGTAAACCAATCTTGACGGAAAGGGGCAAAAGGGTATTAAACTTTTGATTAAATTATCACCCATGGCTTCAATATTTGATATGCAATTAAATCTGTTAATGAAACTTTTCATTGCTTGATAACTTTTGATTTGCTCATGCATTTGTAACTAAATGCTCCGTTAAAGTCAAAATGCTGACAGACATCACTGAATAACTTTGATTCATTGACATTCTGAGAAGCTCAAAAAGAAGTTTTGAGACTAATAATAAAAATCAAGAGAGAAATAGGAACAACTATTTTGTAAGAGGCCCTGCTCCTTTCAAAAGTAAAATTATTAATGTTTTAGGTATTTAACCTTGATTTATTTATATCACAAGCTCTTTAAAATTACAATGCTATAAAATATTGATTATTCTCACAACTTCACATCATGTGCCCCATCATGAAAACATGCATTAACAAAACAAGTTCTGTGATTAAACTCCACTGTTACTGGGTCAACTTTGTGCAATTCTTCAGCCAGCTTTGTTCACACATGCCCTGTAAATTCAACAGATGGACTGAACTTTTTGCAGAAGTTTCAACTTGGCCCAAATCCATTTCATTTTTAAAATAGTAAAGGTTCGGTCAAATTAGTAGCCTGTACAAATACATGTAGGTTGATGTGCTATACTACTGAATATATTCTTCTGTATATGTTAGATCTGTGTAGTTCAGAACTTTAACCAAAAGTCTAAACACTGCAGATTTATAGAAATATCACATGATCAGCGAAGTTGCAAAGTAATATTACCTTCAAGCAGTTTCCAGTCAATATCTTGATTTTCTGGTTTTGTTAATGCTGGGTATTTGTTAAATAGATTGGCAACAAATGCCAAATTAAGTTTGGGGTTTCCACTGATCACATCAGTTGGAGTAACAAACTGCCTACAGCCCAGTCGATCTGCTTGTTGCAGCATGAACTCTGCTCTCTTCAAATCATCTTTCTCCTGGTAAAATTAAATACACTATATTAAACAAACATATTACAATTAACAGATTTTAGCTTTGCCTTCTAAAAAAAGATTTTATTCATCATGTATTAATTAAATATTGTATTATGCATTGTGACAGGAAAAAAAACTATGCAAAGATGAAACTCTGGCCCATAATGGAATTATTGTGGTAATTAAAATAGCCAAATATTGAAAAAGAACTATTTAGCAGGAAATATAACCATTCTGAAAAAGTTGGTGGGTAGGGTTTCTGGGCCTTTTCCATTTAAATAGATGCTATAATTGTCATTTATTCATTTACAGTATAGTTTATTGAATTTGTTTAAAGTATATTCATCTCACAGCAGTTTTGATGACTATCATTTTATAATTTCAGCTGCTTAGTTTGGTATTCAGTCTTTTGAATTTTGAACTTACATTAAAGCCAGACATGTTAATATCAATTCGTGTTTCATTTTCTTTTATTCCTTTAGGTGAAATCTGATTTAGTAGGTGGAAATAAGCCCTTGAATCCTGAAAAAAATAAAGTTTCAATACTGTTAAAAGTTATTTACATACTGTCTGCAGAATAAAGCATGTACCATTACCAGTGCTGGTAATCTACCCAACAACCATTATTGCTTATACTGCTACCGCAAATGTTGTTAAAAAAAGCACAATGTACATTGTAGCTAATGAAATAAGTAATGTTTAAAACAAAATGCTGAATGTTAGATACTGGAATAGCAGTCATGTGCATAAAGAAACAATGTCTGTATTTGAATGCTATTAGTCTATCCATCCATCCATCCTCTTCCGCTTATCCGAGGTCGGGTCGCGGGGGCAGCAGCTTGAGCAGAGATGCCCAGACTTCCCTCTCCCCGGCCACTTCTTCTAGCTCTTCCGGGAGAATCCCGAGGCGTTCCCAGGCCAGCCGGGAGACATAGTCCCTCCAGCGTGTCCTGGGTCTTCCCCGGGGCCTCCTCCCGGTTAGACGTGCCCGGAACACCTCACCAGGGAGGCATCCTGATCAGAAGCCCAAGCCACCTCATCTGACTCCTCTCGATGTGGAGGAGCAGCGGCTCTACTCTGAGCCCCTCCCGGATGACTGAGCTTCTCACCCTATCTTTAAGGGAAAGCCCAGACACCCTGTGGAGGTAACTCATTATGAAGTCTCTAGAAGTCTCTCATCCAAAAGTAGAATTCACAAACCAATCAAAGCACAAAAATGAAATTTACTCATTCAAATAATGGTTAGATAAAATAAAAGCCCTAGGACCATTTTACATATTCACAAAAGCAATATAAAAATCTTAATGGGTTCATGATTGAATATTAATACAATTTAAAAAAGTATCAACTGAGCAAGATGACTTTGCTAAGTATTCAAACTGAGCAGTAGCAGACTGTCCCAGACATAATATACATGTTTTGTTTCTGTCATTTGTAGCTATCCATATACCGCATGTGTAGTGGTTATTCAAGTATTGGCTACTCCTAAGCCTTGACACTACATATTGTTTTTTGCTGTGGTTCCCTCAGTACAGTTAGGTGGGGCCTGAACAATGATTCAAGCCCAAAAGCCCCTTACTCCCTTGGATCTGCATTCTGGTTTTTCATAACATTTGGGTCTGCAGGTGGCAAAATTCTGTACATAAAAATCGACTGAGATGGCGTTTCAGATCAGCATGGGTCCTTTTTGAATACAACACTGAAAGTGGCAGTTGTGAAGACATAATCATGGAACAGGAAACATTGTTTGTTATACAGAGTAAGGGCAAAAACTTCACGTACAGGGTCACCACAAACTGGCCTATGACCTGTTTCTGGGCAGAGAAAAAGGAAGGTTAAAAATCTCCAACATTAAGAGCACACATGCAAGTCCTCTTTCATACACTGCAAGGCAACAACTATTAACATCATGTTTACCTAGGGCAACAGCTTGGCGAACAAAGACAGTTGAACACCATTTTTCTCAACTTCAAATTTAATGTGCTATGTGCTGCACAAATGAATTTTATGGTGGAAATGTAAATTGTGTAATGGAGAAAGAAGTACTCCTCTTGCTTACATTTTTGAGTATCTTAAAATTGTTCATATTCAGTATGTTTTTGTTTCTGCTCATTTATAATGGGACATAACTAGAAGTTTCTGCTAACATTTAAAAAATTATTTACAAACCAATAAGTCTACAGTTCAGTCTCATTATGACAGAAAACTAAACTTCACAGAGAATGTTTTCACAACACATTTTTTTACTTCAGTGGGATGATTGGGATGGAGAAACGGGGAATTTCTTAAAAATGAGTGCATTTCAATATATGTCCAACATGGATGCCCACAGGTCTAATGCAACCTGTGGCCCTTGATTTAGCACCCCAGTATAAAACATACATTTAATAGTCTAACATTACAAAGAACCTGCAACATTTAAAACTAATGTGGCTAATGCCTTGGTAGGCAGAGTCCCACAAAACTGCAGAGACGAAACTTGTTTCATTAGTTACATGATTCGAGATTGATAGTGAATCCCTTGTTATTTATCATTTCTTCAATTACGCTTTCTCAAGAATCAATCACTGCTCCAGCCAGCAATAAAGATTGTTTTTTTTACAGTATCTTAAGTGCTGTTTGTTACAGTATTTTTGATACAGAACTGTAACCTTGTTAGCTCTGTACAATACCTTGTGATTATGCATGCTGTTAAAAGTGTTATGAAGGCATGATCATATGAAGAAAATAACAAAACTGTATGCACCTTTATATCAGAGCTGAAGTTGTTAATCTTGTGCCAGCCTGCATTTTCTAAATGAAAGTTTGCCCATCTCAGGAGCAGCTCCTCAGGGGAAAGTTTCATCAAATCTTCAAGGCTCTCACCATCACGAAGCAAGGCAACCAAAGCTAATGAGGGAGAAAAACAGACAAGGATTTAGCAAGGTTATAACATGTGCACACAGACACACACACACACAACATAGCATTTTGTTATTTAGCCATACTTTATCAAATTTGTAATCCATGAAAGCTAAACTGTAGGTATATTAGTCACATAGGATGGTATTAGAGTCTATGGATGGCCTTGCAGTAAAAGCATTTTACACTAACATAGTACTCAAGCTTTTCATTCATACCAAATTACCAACATTTTATTGCAATAAATAAACAATCAGAAGATACAGCTTTTAAATATGGACGTACACGCATAGCAATAGTATGATTTTTATGGAAATACATTTTTAAACTGCACTGTTAAAAAACTATTAAAAGTCTAATTGCCTAAATATGTTTTTATGAAAATCCTTACACTAAATTAAACAGGAACTTTATAAACATTTAAAATGCACATGTATTAACTAATGTGTGCTACAGTACATAGTGTTTTAGGAGATATCTCACTTTTTTGCATACCTTATAACTACTATATATTTTTTATAATATGGAAAATGCATTTTTCAAAGCCATAACAGTTTCTTATACCCAAATATCTTTTTTTGCCCTACAGGTAAATTTTTTTCATCTCTAGGCCAATATAATGCCTTTGACTTATCAAGTGTAAAGCATGTTATTTTGTTTCCCAGTATAACTTATCTAAAATATTTGCTGAAATTTAGCCTATTGCAAAATTTCTTAGAAACAATAGTTAAAACATAATCACTAATTATTGTCTGTTATTTTTATTGAATTTGCACATTTTGAAGTTTATCTGGGTGGCACGGTGGCGCAGTGGTAGCGCTGCTGCCTCACAGTTAGGAGACCTGGGTTCGCTTCCCGGGTCCTCCCAGCCTGGAGTTTGCATGTTTTTCCCATGTCTGCGTGGGCTTCCTCCCACAGTCCAAAGACATGCAGGTTAGGTGGACTGGCGATTCTAAATTGTCCCTAGTGTATGCTTGGTGTCTGGGTGTGTTTGTGTGTGTCCTGCGGTGGGTTGGCACTCTGCCCGGGATTGGTTCCTGCCTTGTGCCCTGTGTTGGCTGGGATTGGCTCCAGCAGACCCCCCGTGACCTTGTGTTCGGATTCAGCAGGTTGGGAAATGGATGGATAGATAGATGAAGTTTATCTGAACAGTTTCAGCATCAGATAACAAACACATGAATTAGTAGCAAGGACTATCTACTGACCTGAATCAGACGATTTTAATTTAATATGCTATAAGGTGATTTATATGCTGCTCATATGCCATTATTGACAAATAACTAGCACTGGAACGAAAATGGTGGCACTTTTGGAACTGTATTTGAGACCCCAAGTTAGCTGGCTTGCATGGTTCAGCTCTCATTACTGTTTGGCTGTTAACATAAACAGTTAAGGGTTCTGAATCTTAAAAAAAATGAAAGGAAAAGGAGCATGTTCAATTAGTAGCAGTAACTGGGAATTAAGAAAGGGGCTGGAACAAAAACCTGCAAGCACTGCGACCCCCTAGGTTCCAAGTTTGACACCCCAATTTAGACCTCTAATCATCCCAGTAGTAAGCAATCCACACTCTTCTCTGCATGAATGTTACAGGTGGTGGACATGACTAACCACGGTTTCACAAAACAAATCTCTCTTCTTGATCATAAAAAAAAGTCAGGAATAAGGACCTTGGTTTAAAACCACAAATTTGGACACCCTCAACACAAATACATAAAATTACATAAACCTCTGAAACTGTTTGAAACATACATTGCTAGCCACGCTTTAATTACACACTTGCCGCTCTTTCCCTTTTACTGACCAAGCAACAGTTATCACTTACAGCTTTTATATTATTAAAACTTGTTCTCCAAGATTTAGTTGCATTTATCTTCAAAGGTCACATAATCTTACTGTAACATTTGAAGAGTTTTGTTTTCTCAATAGGATATCAGGCAACACTCTAATCGATAATATCAATGACCAATACTATATACAACGATAAGGATTTTTTCACCTGTGCAACAGTTATAAAACAACTTATTCTGACTTGCATCACATTCAAATTCAGCTTGCAGATTTAACTATTTTTCTACAACATGCAGAAGAATATTGTAATATTTTATCACAACACTGATAGGTCTTAATATAAATATATATGTGTAGCTTAATATTCACTAGCACTGCTATACCCCTGGTTAGACTGCTTCCTCATTCACATTCACAATTGCAGGTTATGTGCAATGGATGAGTGAATGGCAGGTTTTCAATTGTCTCCCCTTTTCCAGTGGAAATGCGTTTTTCATAATAATGATTCACTTGATATTGCTTATAAATGGCAATCTTTATAGCTGATCCAAGAACAGAATGCAGTTGGGTGAAAAG
This sequence comes from Erpetoichthys calabaricus, assembly GCF_900747795.2. Lineage (NCBI taxonomy): Eukaryota > Metazoa > Chordata > Cladistia > Polypteriformes > Polypteridae > Erpetoichthys > Erpetoichthys calabaricus. The sequence continues at coordinate 59,195,555 of NC_041405.2, read as the reverse complement.
TACTTTCAATACAAATGCTGATAAAGGACAATTATCTGCATGCAATGATACCGGTTCCTACCACACAAAAACATAAAAAGAAACACATCTTTTAAAAGGTGTCTGCATAAGTTATTTTACAAATAAATGGGAACATACCTTCGTTTTTGCTGAGTTCAATATCAGCGAAAAGACCAATCTTAATAATCTGCCACAGCAAACCTAAAACCAAATGAGGCTTCCCTTCTCTCAAGTCGAAGGCACCAATGTTGACAACGTGACAGCCAATAGCAGATGCAGAATTTAATGCCAAGTTGAGATTTTCCTAAATAAAAATGAAAAACATTCACCTAATCAATTTATTTTGATTACAGCAATTCTCTTAGAAAGGGCCACTAAGCAGTGATATTTAATAAGCTAACTAACATCCATAACATTTTTCTTAATAATACTGAGCACTTAATAGCAGTTGATAACTGTTAATCACTTTTTGGTGTCACCAATAAATAAACTTCAAACATTGTCTTTTTTGAAATTGGTAATCTTGACCAGTCAACAATTAAACATTTTTATAACTGTGATATCTTTCAGAAAGAATGAGAGAAAAAAAAACACAAAGCCTATTGTTTTAATCTTATTAAGCATTTGTTTTAGATGGTGCACTACTTTTTCAGACAGAGATTAGATTAATTTTCTCTCTTAATATTTGACCAACCAGCAAGCACATGAAGCCGATGTCATATTGCATGACTTCTAGTTGGAGGGGGTGTCCAACATGACGACTGCAGTCGCTGACCTCTTTGCTGGAGCATAATTTACTCCATGAGAAATTACTTGGCATGCCAAATTGCGAGACTGCATGACAACTTTCCATGACAGCTTCACCACTTCCAAAGGATTACAGTTGTGAGAAGGGTTAACAGGTATGGCAAGTTCAGCTGCAATCTTGCCCTTTTTCATTTTTCAGTTCTGTCATGGGATGTATAGTGTGGAAGTAACCCCCGAGGAAGACAGGAATAGTTCAATCAATCAGTCTTTATTCAGTCACAGATCAGTACATGGACTCATGCAAAGCAGAAGAGCAAAGTTTCCCGGTTTCAATTGGCTTTTAATATTCATTTTCCTCCCTCCCCCTTACTTATGAAACAGCATCTAAGCATTTCATCAAATTGGCCAACCATTTCTTTATTGTGTGTGGGTCAAGAGGGGCCCCAAAGTAGGAAAGGTCATCTTTCCTGTGTCTAACAGACGTGTTCCTAAAGAAGGATGAGTATGATATACAGAGAGAAAAAAGCAAACATCCAAATTACAAAGATTTTTGCTAAAAGTGGAGAAAGGATGAAAGAGAAAATACATCAGAATTCTGTAATGGGATAAAAGCTTGTTCAGAAAAAGGATAACTGAATACAAGGAATCAAACCCAGTCAACAACAACAATACAACATAAATCTATGCAAATTTACATATTGCATTTTGGAGAGATTTTTATCCATCACATCTTTAATGATTAAAATGCTGGATTTTAACAGCCCATATGATACTTGACTACAGAGTGCTCTGAAACCAGCGAACTGATTACAAATTGAGTCATTTACAGTAAACATAACCAGTTAATCAAATTCCAGTCATTGCACCCAGTTACTGGTAAACTGTTCAATCAGGTGCAGTTTTACACAGTCCCACGAAAAGGTATTTGTACACTTCCAGATTTCCTCTATCATTGCAAATTTCACAGTAAATATTTTCAGGTCTTCAACCAAAATATAAGATAATGGAGGTTGATTACTATATGCATTTTTGGTTTCTATGTTACAAAAAGACAAAATATGAGGTTAAATCAAAAACTAAACAAAAACTGAAAATTACATGGTAGGCAAAACGAACAGAAGCTGATGCAATACAAGTTTGCAATAGCTGATGGGTAGTTCAAACATGTACACCACAGCACTCTGCGATTAGTTGAAACCAAGGTCAAATGAACATGGACACTCCACTGCAGGACTGCGCCATTGTTGAACAACCTGCCATAGTGAGATTTCTTTGGGGAGACAGAGTGAAACCCTCCCTTATTTTAAATTTGAATCTTTCTAGTTTAAGCAAGCCGAGATATTTTCCAAACAGTATCCAGCTGAACTTATAACAAAGGAATGTGGCTAGAGAAGCAATTTCACTGTCCTATGTATATGTCACAATAAAATTTACTGAACATTACTTGGGTGAAAGGCCATATGCAAAAAAAATAAATAAATAACACACACCACAGACAAGGCTTATTTGTCATTTCTTTGAATATTACTGCTGAGCAAAATTTCAATTACACTTTTATTTTCACTTACATTTTACTGCCAACGATAAAATAAGAACTTATCACTGAATAATTTCAAAGTTGTCTACATTAAGCTGGGCAGGAAATGAAAGCATGAAGGACGTTCATGTGGTTTTGGCTCATGTTCTCTAAAATTATGAACCCCTTAACACGTCATTCAATATGCTTATATCTTACAGTCATATGTATTCAAAAAATGTTCAAGTTAACTATGAACACCACAACTCTAGTATATCTGGTTTGAACCTTTATACATCTGGACATTTAATTAACAAAAGCAACCAGATATGTAGATAGTAAACGTAATGAAATGTTATTACCTGTATGGTAAATGGTGTCAGTTTCTTCTTGTTTATTGCTCTCTCATCAATGGTATCAGGTACAGAAAGATTAATCATTTTACTATAAAAGACAGAGATTTAGGCAAAATTTCAAATAAATCAGAAAGATCTGCTATAAAACAGGCTTTAAAAATAATTCAACTGTTTTTAAGTACAATTTTAATAATTGTACTGAAATTTAAAAATACAACTGTACTTTAAAACTGCTTGTGACTCAGGTTTGTCAAAGTTTGCCCTGAGCCACTATGATAAACTTGAGCCCATATTTGTTTGCAATGGTATCAAGAGGAAGAATGTCCTTTATTCTGGATATGGAATTTGGAGGGAGCAATGCAGTTACTGGTTAACTTGCCTATCATATCCAGTCCACAACAGCTTTGCAAGTGGTACACTGCACAAACTGTGGGTTATTTTTTGTTATTCAGAAGTCACCTAATAAATTGCCTTTAAACATAGTGCTATGTACAACCTGCTAACCTGGGTTCACTGGCTTTTAATTTAAAAGGCTTCAGGCTTTTGTCATAAAACAAAAATCTCATTGTAAGAAAACGTCATTGTCCTGAAGAAACAAAATGCATCAGTGCCATTCTTTAAGTTTCATATTCTTACAGAAAGCACTATAAGCTTTCTGAGTTTGAAAACAAGGATGTATTAATGTTTTTTATTGAGACTATGCAGGTTTTCATGTTTACCAACAAATACTGCTTTGCTTTAAATTTCTAAAACCTGCCTTTAATTTTAATAATAAAACAATTACTAACATAGAAGAGTCAATCACAGGCCCAACTTGCTTATTCTATCTAATATTAATAAATTCTTGCAATGTTTTAAAAAGGTTTTAGACATTCTCTAAGATAGAATTTGTTTTTTACAAATTTGAGGTAATACAGAATTTCTCTTATTCACAAAGTTATGGAAGGTGGGATGCAGGCATCACTTTTAATTAGTGCGTAAGTGAAGTATGCATGGGTCTTTCTGTGTGAGTATATGTGTGTCTTTTATGCTTAAGGTGCACGAGAGTAGGCCAACCAACAATGATTGTAGTTTACCTTACTCACCCCATGATAAAATTACTCTTTCATTCTGCTGATAAGAAAGCATATTTTAATTTGTGAATAAATAGGTACAAAACTAATTTACCAGATCACAAACATGAGCAGAGAACAATAATCACATATGTAAAAACACCTAAATCACATCTGTTTTCATAATTGTGTATAATAATGATATGGACAGGTTTACAAAACTGTTTGTCTGCAAAAACAGTTTTAATCAGGTAAACAGTGTTAAGCAGCTAAAGGGCAACTTTTTTGCAAATGTGTGCTTTGGATTAACTTTTGCACTTTTTTAAATGATTTTGAAATCTTTAAAATGTCAGGTCTACATGTCACATTATGATATATATTTTAAAAATTAACTTAAAGTTTTTTTTGACAGCTTTAAAGTATTCTACTTTTTTTTCTTACCATAGTACAATGCCATCACCAACAGCCTTAAACAATGAATCTGTATTTGGATTCATTGGAATGATGTGTTTACAGTCTGGGTCATTTTCCAAGGCCTTATTTATCCAGTTGACAAATGCATATCTCTCTTCCTCTGTGTATGAAAGTATAAAAAGGACAAGTTAATACATTTACTTTTTGCACAGATTTTCAAAGATCAAAAAATAGAATGCAGCATCATATATTAAAGTGGTACTGTATACCTTCTTAATATAAATTGCTTGTGAGCAATCAGGCTGCAGTTTTGCTTTCTGGAGCTAATTCGATTACACAGTAAACACACTTTCAGACAGATGCTGAAAGATACTTTAAAAGATGCAGGATCAGATGCAGCTGCACATACAGCTTTGAACAAGTTTCATATCTCATGGTAATGAAACCTTTAGAGCTGGATAATTGCCAATACAAACAGTTCACTCCAAGTCTGGCTTTTCTCTCTTACAGATGGTCTATGGCCCCACTCTGCAGCTCAACAGTGCTGAATAAGACACCTTTGATTTCCCCCCAGGAACTCACAACTAAATTCAAATTCGTGAAGATGTTTCTCACATTTGCTGTGTGTCTTTAAATGACTCCTAAATTGTTCCTGTAAGTTCAAGAATAAACTATGTTTAAAATAACTTTTCTGAGTGTTATATGTGTTGCCTAGAACCCAATATGTACACAAAAATACCTACATACTCTAAGTGTCAAGGAACGAGGACAAGCATCCTGGCCAGGAAGCCCGAATGGAAGGACAGCGGGAGTGGAGGCATCCCATTCAGAATGTCTTGCAATCTTCATCTCGGAGTGAAGAAAAATGGATGGCTTAAGCAAAAGTGATACTGGGAGCAGTTAATTTCCCTGCAAGACATGTGTCAGTGTCCCTTCTAGGCTAATCCCAGTCAGCACAACCCCAGAGTGCAAGGGAATTTGGATACGGAGCTGGTTCCCTGACGGGGTCCTTGGGGGCCACCAGAAGGTGCTGTCAGGGAGGACCCAGAAGTAATCCCAACAACCATTGATGTGACACCAGAAGTATTTCCGGACCAGATTTAAAAGAAACCCTGCCGCCTCACCTTGGGAAGTCAGACTCAGGAGGTAGTGGGAAAAACTCACCTGGAGCAGCAGCAGAAGTGAAAGATCATGTAATTTATGTATAGCTGTTATTTTGAATGAATTTATTCTTGAAAGGTATTGGAGAAGATAAAAAAAAAAAAAATTAAGACTGGAGTCGTGTTGGGTGATATTGTGTCTGGGGCTCAGTTGCGCCAACTACTGATTATAATACATACATAACTATATATACACACAAAAATGTTGCTAAACAGCAAAAGGTAAACATTTTGCAAAAACACTCGACAGCACCTGAGAATGAATGCTGGGTTCCTTCGCTGGATAACTCTGAAGTTCCCCCAATGGCTAAAATCCCTTCTTTCCGGTTGATGGCCTTACGGAATGTTTTAGCAATGTCACTGCTCTTAAGCTCATGGAAAATCTAAAAGAAGAGAAAGACTTAAAATCAAATCCTTATTAGATATTTAAGGTTCTACAGATTCAAAAGAGACTAAACTTTTAATATTATAGAGCTGTACCAACACTGAGGGCTGCCTCAAGAATTTAGCGTACATTTGCTAGCAGCTTAGAGTAGCCTACAATTTCAAAAAATGTTTAGAGTCTCATTCAGTTTAATTTATTTTGTGTTCTTTATTTTTACAATGGAAACTGTACACAATTGATTTACATTTTAAATTGTTTGTTTGCCAAGTTTTCACAATTTTATATTATCAAGTGTCATTCATAACAGATACACCTGGAAATCAGAATTTACACTCAATTAGAGGATATACAAAACTTTAAAATAGTGTGAAATATCAATACTTTACAATCAAAAATACTGGCAGATTGTTGGTGGTTACGTCAGATTTAAAAAATACTCAATGAAAAGTTCAGAATCTACAGTATGTTGAAGTCTTAAGTAAGAATTGTTGGTTACAATGAGATCTGATGGATGGATGCCTTGCCAATAACCTGTAGATAATGCAGGCATAACATTATTTTTTGTTTCTTGACTCTTCTTAAAAAGTTAGGTGACATTTTACTTTCAGTACTCTGTGCATTTTACTACTTTTACTTTACAGTTACGACAATCATTTACTTACTGGAATGCCTTGAACTAGTAACAGAAGTGAGTTGTTGGGGCAGAGGTTCACTAAGGCCACTAATGTTACAGAGTGTTCTCTGCAACTTTGGTGGATTTTCAATAACTTGTATTTAAGACTTATTTTGCCATCAGAAAAAGCTATCAAATGATAAAAAAAATAGCCAAATACAACCTCTCTTAAGGTAAATTTGAAATGGAAAGATAACCAGTAATGGAGGTAGCATAGGATGTTTCCCTTTAAGACTGTTTCCAAACATTCACTGGTGTTTTAAATAGGATTTTTTTTTCAGATGTGAAAGGTTTCTACAGTATGCTGAATCAAATATACCCCAAATAAAATTGACTTTCCCAGCATATTTCCTTGAAGAATGAGCGTACCAGATATTTTAATAAAATTGCTCCACAGTGTGAAAAGCTGTTTTATTTGGCCAGACAGGACAATGAAGGCAGGTGTTTTTCCCATTTTATGTGAACTTTCCCAAAAAAAAGAGTAACATTTGATACACAAATGGAGACAAGTATACAGTATGTAGTTAAACTAGCAACATCAACTTAACATATGTAGCTGTAGTACTTTGGCTAACCACAAGGTGCCAGCAAATCTATGTACAATTAATGAGCAGAGCTTTGTAAGGGCATTTTAATGGGTTGTTTCAATTTTATATTTACCTAATGATTACGGAAGCAATAATTTGTTAATCCAAATTTACAGTCACAGAGAAGCAGAGTTTACTCCAGCACTATCCAACATAAGGCAAGCACTAATCTTTATTCAAGGTCTTGTTACAGTATAAAGCACTTTACAGTGGCTCTCTTTCTCTTTTTTTTAATCTTTTTAAAATTTACTTAGAATTAATAAATTACATTAAACCATTAATAATAATATTAATTAGTAATATTAGGATTTGGCCTCTGGCTTTCTATCAAATGTTTTTGAATGAATTTTTAAACTAAACTGAAGAGATGCTGCTGTCAATTCAGACCCAGACCCGTGCACCAGCCTGCCTCAACTGCCTCTCAGACACGCTATGAACTTGAGAAATGCCACATGGTGAGAGTAAAAGATCCGATGGCTGCCTATATTTATAACACAGAATATAAAAAGACTTTAAAAAATATTGGATGTTTTAAATATTCCTGTATTTGCTTGGTAGTACTGCAATCACTACCACCTAAGCATCCCTGTTACACCCTGTCAGAAGAGCTGCTCGTCCGTAAATGAAATTGGGCCAAAGGGCGAATGGCCGGAGAAAGGATAGAAACTGCAAGCTCATCTGGAGATGGAACAGCCGAATGTCCAGAGAGAGGACTAAATTAGTTATGGCTAGCTCGGGTACTGTGATATTTGAGTACTGTGAAGAACTGGCTTATTTCAGAAGTTAATTTAATGCTGGACTATTTATTTATTTCCTTTGTGAAATTTGATTTTCTCATTGGGGACACAAAGTGTTATGTATCTATCACTCCTCATACACACTACAACAGCAGGTCAATTTAGATCTGTGAATTACTAAATCACACACACACACAATTATGCATGAACCATTATTGAAATAGTGATAACCATTCCTTTAAAAAAAGGAAGTTCATTACAGGAAGAAGGAAACTGGCTATGTTATTCCCTTGGCTTGCACTTCAAGGAGTCATGCATCCTACTATCTAAAAGAAAGATGTTAAGTAAATTGGACACAGCAACCATTATGGAAAAGAAAAACAAAACAATAAAAGAAAAGTTTGATAATGTGAATGGACTAAATTAAAAATTCCAGGTATTATACAACAGTAACTATTGTCATTTGAAAATATTGATAGATGACTATGTCTTACTCTAAGGATTTTGAAGTGCATGCACACAAAAATACTGTACATAAAGATGAAAAGATTTCAGTATCTTTCCATCTCAAATCCAAATTGCTCTAATGTACAATGGAAAAAAGAAATGTTAATTTCACTCTAGAGGTAAATATTCAAAGCCCACCAAAGGTACATTTCTACATGTTTTACATGGGTTAATGAAGCTTAAATCCTCACCCTGAAGAATTTTCGGTAACTTTAAACAACTAATAAAATTTAACATTGATCTCACAAGTGCTTACAGAAACAAACTCATCAAAGCTAATTTTGCCATCCTTGTCTTTGTCTCCCTCCGTCATCAGTCTTTGAATTATTTCTCTCACTTTATAACCGGGAAGTGGAAGATTTGCTTCTCTGAATAGTTCATGGAGTTCATAATCAGAAACGAAGCCATTACCATTGAGATCTATGGGAGAAAAAAAAAAAACATTATCAATTTTAGCATTCCTAACAAGTAACTATTAGTTCAGACACTATCATCTGAACAACACCTGCAGTATTATAGATTCACTTATTGGTATTTTGAGGTCAATCCTCTTCAGCATTTTTAATGGGAAATTAGATTTTTACCATCTAATTTCCAATTGCAGATTATACCCCTTTCATAATCTGTTACATGTTGCATTCAAACAGAGCCCATAAGCATTAGGATTCTACTTAGTATATATTATAATCACAAAATTGTGTCTGCTTCCAACTGCAATTTTGTTGCTTCCAAATAACGTTTTTATGCGTAAAATTGCCACAGTATTATTATATATATCCTTCTGCTTTACAAAGCTAATCTATTTCTGAAACACTCTTTGCAAGCAAATGGGGCCAAGATTCAAATACACAGCCCCACTCTGTCCAGTTCTGCAGGCTGTAGTGAGGTGTACTTGGTATGACTGAGAACATGATCTGTATGATGGTGGTGGTTTTAAAGAACTTGGGGACAACTGCCTGCCTCAGGGAAATACTGAAGGTGTCTATCAGCTCATTTGCATATTCCTCGATTACACAGCCAGGTATGTTGTCGTGTCCTGCAGCTTTGCGTGGGTTTACATTCAACAAAGCTCTTCTCACGTCCACACTGGACAAATACTGTACCTACTCTTCAAGTGGGGGGATGGACTTCCTGGTAGGTATGTCATTTAGGGCATCAAACCATGCATAGAAATTGTGTAGGACATCTGGAAGGTAGGCATCACCAGTGCAGACAAGTAGTGTGGTATTGTAATCTGTGATGACTAATTCCCTGCTACATTTTCCATGTGTCTCGTGTTCCCAAAGTGGATGTGGATTTTCTTGCCGTACTCTCACTTAGCTGCTATGATGCCCAGAGATAGGCAGTTCTGACAGCTACCTTGTCACCCAATTTAAAGGCAGCATTACAGTCTTTTAGCAGGGAGCATACCTCTAATGTCACCTAAGGTTTCAGGTTTGCTTGTGTTCTGAAGGTCTCCGAGACAGTCACATTATCTACAGGTATGCACTTATTAACATAGCCAGTGGCTGATGATGATCCTCTAAGTTGATCTGTTGGCTGTAAGTGTCAGATGCTTTAAACGTGGCACAGCCCGTGTTATCAAAATAGTCCTGCAAGGCTGAAACAGCTCACTCTTGCCACACCCTGATCTGTTTGAGAGTTGGTGTGGACAATTTAAGCAGTGTTCTATATGCAGGCAGTAGCATCACTGAAATATGATAAGAAAAATTGAGATGTGGTACTAGTTTGGCTTCCTAGGCTTTCCAAGAGTTTGTAAAAACAAGGTCCAGTTTGTTCTTTACCCTGGGTGGAAAGTTCCCGTGTTGATCAAAGCTGTGGAGAACTGTCTTCAAGTTTATGTGATTAAAATCTATAGCCACAATAATAAAAGCATCAGGACACGTGGCTTGCAGCTCTGTAACAGTTCTTAAAAGTAGACCATGCTCATTTTTAGAATTGACTCTCGGATGGATGTAAACGGCCAGAATAAACATAGTATACTCCGGTGGTAGGTAAAAAGGATTGCACTTTACCGTTAGGCATTCCAGCATTAGAGAGCAGTGGCTTAACTCTTCTGCAGCGTTTCCGCACCATTCATATAACCACACACCTTACTGGTTGTTGTAGCAGCTCTGTCCGCTCAGAAAGCATTCAGCCCATCCAGGTGAATGGCCACATCAGGGATGTTTTTATTATTACTGAAATGTGGCTGCATAACAACGGCACAGTCCCTCTTCTCTCGCTGGGTTATCTGTTGAAATTATAGGTCACCCAGTTTGTTGTTCAGTGAGCGAACACTTGAAAGCAGGATAGAAGGCAGCACTGGCCTGACTGGACTATTTTTTATATCCTAAGGTGGACACGAGTTTGTTTACCTCGCTTCTATTTTCATTCACATTGTCTGTGGCTGAAACAGTCCTTGCTTTTGATAGACAATCTGTGTAAAGCTGTGGTCTGTGATGTATGTTTAGCAGTGATCGCTGATGTAAAGCAGCGTATAGCGACAGTAGGTTTTCCACAGTTTACACAGTACAATCAACACAAGAGACAAACATTTAGCACCGAATTCTTCAGTTCCAGAGCAGCTACTACATCTTCATGCACTGCCATCTTACTGGAATCTACAGGTACAATGTAAAAAAGTGATCAAGAATGCTCATAAGAGGTTAGGTTATATAGCATGGTTGTGTAACATACAGATCATGTGAGGTTATAATGCACCAGTGAGACCTCATCTGGATCACGGTCTTTAGCTTTGGTCTCCATATTACAAAAAAAGATATAGCAACACTAGAAAAAGTTCAGAAAAGAGCAACTAGGTTTTATTCTGGGATTGAAAGGAATGAGCTGTGACAAAAGGTTGAAGCAGTTGAACCTTTTCAGTTTAAACAAATGGAAATTAAGAGGTGACAAAACTTAAATGTTTAAAATTATGAAGGGAATTAGTTGAGTGGATCCCTATAGTTGTTTTAAAATAAAGTCTTCTCTTTGAAGTGTAGGTTATGTCCATGTACAATGTGAAGGAGCATCAGCCATTATGTGTCTAGGTTATACTTGACACCAGGCCTTAAGCCTAAGTTATATCTAGAGGTACCTGTGTGTTGTTCATGCCAAAGCTAGGGTGGAGAAGAGGAGTGATAGGTTGTGCAGGCATCATTTATAATAGATGAGTGTGTGGATAAGGTCTGTGTGTGTGTGTGTGTGTGTCTTTCTGTATGTATGAAGTTTAGAGTGACAGAGTAGACCAATCCAATAATGAACCTGGTGAGTTACACCCATCCCACAATAATGCATTGGATAAAGTCAACTTTGTTTAGCTTTAAATTTTGCATAGGAATGCTTCAATCAGATTTTTTAGGGCTAATACTGACCACCAATATCATGTTACAAAGTCAATTCAATTTTTCTTTAAAAAAAAAAAAAAAAAAACACACACACTTTTACACTAAGCTCCTGCATAACCAGATGCTGAGAAGCCTTATGTTCTACATTAAAGTGCTACCTCTGGAATTTTTTTTGAACTATAGACTTCAGGTGTTACAAATTTTGTATGTTTATTGTTCAGTGACCATAAAAGTACTTAAATAAAAAAAATTGCTTAAAATACATAATTTAACTAATAACATATGTAAAGAAAATGTGTCCATACTACATATTTCATTAAAGAAAATAAAATGTTTCTCCTAATTGCAACATGTCATACTGCTTAATTTCTTCTGTAATGTACTTACCTGAAACAAAGCCCAATTAAAAAAGCAGTTCTCATCCTTTGTCTAACAAAAAACATACACATTCTCGCACATTGATTTGATGAACTGCTACTGGTAGTTATATACTGCTTTAGTGTAAAAATACACTTAATAGGTTTTAATAAGTTTTGATCACTATTTGCACTACAGCTTGTTCTACTGTTAAAATATACATTTATTTATATAGGCTATTTTTTATTTGTGTAGTAAAACCAGCTTGACATTTCTAATTTTTGAAGTGTGATTATAAATATTTTCATTTTGCAGTACTTGTTTCTTATCTAAACGTTTACTGTATGACGGACACAAACCAATAATGACATGAGTTCTGGGAAAATAAGTATAGCTTTATTAAAATGGTGGCATTGTTTATTAGAATGTATATTTTTATGCTTGGTTAAAATGACCAAAGTTTGTATGGTTATAACATTATGTGAAATGGATGCTTGGGACTTTAAAATTAACAGGTTTGAAAATCAATTTCATTAACAATCAACCAGACCATGGGACCACATCAGCTGTCCCAGTTTTTTGACTGATGCAGTATGTTGCATAAGGCAGCCAGCATGACACCATGTATAAGAAGGATTTTAAAAGAAGCAGAGAGACAGAGTAAGCTAGAGAGAACTAGAGAGAACTGCCACCAACAGACCGCCCTTCAGCATCCAAACATCACACCTGGTTTAAGAAAACAAAGACTGCAACAACTAAAACTTCAGGGTCATGCAACAAGCTTCATAGGTGGCTGTATTTAAATCATTTGGGTTGAATGTTTTCAAATCTAACATTTACACCTAGTTTCCCCTTCAAATAAACGTAAGTAATGACTGAAATAGTTTGAGTATTGCTTTTAAGTTGTCCTGTTGTTTAATGACATTTACCACTGACTGATTCTTGTTAATGAAATGAACTGTGCCCATTTTGGTTATGAACTGTTCGTAAGGGGTAGCGATTAGCCCTTTGCTTCCATTAGATTATGTAGTCCTTTCAAAGGTAGCTATTGGGATAGAAAAACCCGACAGGGTAGTAGTTTCTGGCTTTCTCTGGGGTATTCTGAAGTAGGGAAGCAGTCTGTAGAAGGACCTACACATCAATGAATCCCAGCAGGGATGCCTCTTGAGCACTGGAGTTGCTTCTAGCCCCTGGTATGGTATCAAAGTTGACATAGCTAGTCTCAACAACTGTTGAGTTATTCTTGTTTTGTACTTGAGCTTATCTGTGCTCAAATGTTGAGTAGGTAAATTTTGCAGGACGTATGTGCAAATCAAGGCTAACACTTTAGCTATTTTCCAGTATTAACTTGTCCAACAATATAAAAATAACCCAAGTGCCTTTTGTGAACACTTTTACACCACAAAACATTTCTATAGTATGGCTCATACTGTTGCTACATGTGCAAAAGGGACATTGAGTTTATTTCTGTTTATTTTATCTTAATAAAAAACCAGTAAGTTTGTTCATATACAGTATCTTAATTTCAGCTCTGAGGCTATGAATCTGCACTGGCAATTAGAAGGTTGCTGGGTTGAATCCTGTAAACATCAGAAGTGACTCTGCTCCACTGGGCCCTTGAGCAAGGACTTTAACCTGCAAATAATTGCTTCATCCTAGGTATGATGTTAATCTGCATCCAGCCCTGCCACAAGGTCCTCCACCCTACAGGGAAAAATTGGGGGTTGATGGCAGGATTGACACTCCAGCCACAACAAAAAAAAAACCTCACACTGTTCCAGTGTGTTGCCGAGGTGTCACCTGCTGCATTTGGGCCACCAATCCAGGTGGTTCATTATGTGATGGGTGCGGCAACATTAATTCAACGCATACTCTTAACCCCCCACTCTCTCTCTCTATAACTGAGGTCACCATATACAGTATAGTTACATGCACACATTTATAATATACATGCATATACGTAAAGCACACAAAAAGAAATGTGTTTTACAGATTTGTGAACACTATTTTTACATACCAACTTTCTCAAAAGCTTCTCTAAGTTCTTGGAGCTCATCTTTGGAAATCTTGCTTGCCATCTCAAGGTTGTTTCTGGCTACACCTTACAATTACTGGATCTGTAAAGAAGAATCATACCATTGCAACAAATTAATTTTTCAAGTAATATTAAACAACATTTTCACATAATTTGTGCTACAGAATGTAAATACAAACCTATTAAAAATTCTTTATAATAAGTATATACTGTAATATAGAGAAAACAATTAAGAGTAGAAAAATACCATCAATTACGTTAAGTGAGATCTCAGAAGTCTGGCACTCCCATTTACTACTTAAATAATTTATGAATATATCTTAACCTGTGTAGATCAACAAGAAGTCTTTATTCCAAAAATATTTTTTTTTGTTGTATACAAGTTAATCTAAAAGCAGTATGAGCTTAGGAAAATTAATTTATTACATTTATATAAAGCAAGTTAACATTTATTTCACATTAGAGTTAATATTATAATTTGTAATTCGTAATTTGGTTCCCCCTCCTTTAACCGTCACCTTATCGTGGTGGAGGGGTTTGCGTGTCCCAATGATCCTAGGAGCTCTGTTGTCCGGGGCTTTATGCCCCTGGTAGGGCCACCCAAGGCAAACTGGTCCTAGGTGAGGGATGAGACAAAGAGCGGTTTAAACAAACCTCCTATGAAGAAAAACAATTTTGGACGGCGTTTTCCCTTGCCCGGACGCGGGTCACCGGGGCCCCACTCTGGAGCCAGGCCTGGAGGTGGGGCTTGATGGCGAGCGCCTGGTGGCCGGGCCTGCACCCATGGGGCTCGGCCGAGCACAGCCCGAAGAGGCAACGTGGGTCCCCCTTCCCATGGGCTCACCACCTATGGGAGGGGCCAAGGAGGTCGGGTGCAGTGTGAGTTGGGTGGTGGCCGAAGGCGGGGACCTTGGCGGTCCGATCCTCGGCTACAGAAACTGGCTCTTGGGACGTGGAATGTCACCTCTCTGAAGGGGAAGGAGCCTGAGCTAGTGCGCGAAGTTGAGAGGTTCCGGCTAGATATAGTCGGACTCACCTCGACGCACAGCTTGGACTCTGGAACCAATCTCCTTGAGAGGGGCTGGACTCTCTACCACTCTGGAGTTGCCCCCGGTGAGAGGCGCCGAGCAGGTGTGGGTATACTTATTGCCCCCCCCAACTTGGAGCCTGTACATTGGGGTTTACCCCGGTGGACGAGAGGGTAGCCTCCCTTCGCCTTCGGGTGGGGGGACGGGTCCTAACTGTTGTTTGTGCGTATGCACCGAACAGCAGTTCGGAGTACCCACCCTTTTTGGAGTCCCTGGAGGGGGTGCTAGAGGGCATACCTTCTGGGGACTCCCTCGTTCTGCTGGGAGACTTCAATGCTCACGTGGGCAATGACAGTGAGACCTGGAAGGGCGTGATTGGGAGGAATGGCCCCCCTGATCTGAACCCGAGCGGTGTTTTGTTATTGGACTTCTGTGCTCGTCACGGATTGTCCATAACGAACACCATGTTCAAGCATAGGGGTGTTCATATGTGCACTTGGCACCAGGACACCCTAGGCCTCAGTTCGATGATCGACTTTGTGGTCGTGTCGTCGGACTTGCGGCCACATGTCTTGGACACTCGGGTGAAGAGAGGGGCGGAGCTGTCAACTGATCACCACCTGGTGGTGAGTTGGCTTCGATGGTGGGGGAGGATGCCGGTCAGGCGTGGTAGGCCCAAACGTGTTGTGAGGGTCTGCTGGGAACGTCTGGCAGAGCCCCCTGTCAGAAGTAGCTTCAACTCCCACCTCCAGCAGAACTTCGACCACTTCCCGAGGGAGGTGGGGGACATTGAGTCCGAATGGGCCATGTTCCGTGCCTCTATTGTTGAGGCAGCTGACCGGAGCTGTGGCCGTAAGGTGGTCGGTGCCTGTCGTGGTGGCAATCCCCGAACCCGCTGGTGAACACTGGCGGTGAAGGATGCCGTCAAGCTGAAGAAGGAGTCCTACAGGACCCTTTTGTCCTGTGGGACCCCGGAGGCAGCTGATAGGTACCGGCAGGCCAAGCGGAATGCGGCTTTGGTGGTTGCTGAGGCAAAAACTCGGGCGTGGGAGGAGTTTGGGGAGGCCATGGAGAATGACTTTCGGACGGCTTCGAGGAGATTCTGGTCCACCATCCGGCGTCTCAGGAAGGGGAAGCAGTGCAGTGTCAACACTGTATATGGTGGGGATGGTGCGCTGCTGACCTCGACTCGGGATGTTGTGGGTCGGTGGGGGGAATACTTCGAAGACCTCCTCAATCCCATTAACATGCCTTCCAATGAGGAAGCAGAGCCTGGGGACTCAGAGGTGGGCTCCCCCATCTCTGGGACTGAGGTCACCGAGGTGGTCAAAAAACTCCTTGGTGGTAGGGCCCCGGGGGTGGATGATACACGCCCGGAGTTCCTCAAGGCTCTGGATGTTGTAGGACTGTCTTGGCTGACACGCCTCTGCAACATCGCATGGACATCAGGGACAGTGCCTCTGGATTGGCAGACCGGGGTGGTGGTCCCCCTCTTTAAGAAGGGGGATCGGAGGGTGTGTTCCAACTACAGAGGGATCACACTCCTCAGCCTCCCTGGAAAAGTCTATTCAGGGGTCCTGGAGAGGAGGGTCCGTCGGATAGTCGAGCCTCGGATTCAGGAGGAACAGTGTGGTTTTCGTCCTGGTCGCGGAACAGTGGACCAGCTCTATACCCTTAGCAGGGTCCTGGAGGGTGCATGGGAGTTTGCCCAACCAGTCTACATGTGTTTTGTGGACTTAGAAAAGGCATTCGACCGTGTCCCTCGGGGAATCTTGTGGGGGGTACTCCGAGAGTATGGGGTACCGGCCCCCCTGATAAGGGCTGTTCAGTCCCTGTATGATCGGTGCCAGAGCTTGGTCCGCATTGCCGGCAGTAAGTCGAACCCGTTTCCAGTGAGAGTTGGACTCCGCCAGGGCTGCCCTTTGTCACCGATTCTGTTCATATCTTTTATGGACAGAATTTCTAGGCGCAGCCAGGGTGTTGAGGGGGTCCAGTTTGGTGGGCTCAGGATTGGGTCACTGCTTTTTGCAGATGATGTTGTCCTGTTTGCTTCATCAGGCCGTGATCTTCAGCTCTCTCTGGATCGGTTCGCAGCCGAGTGTGAAGCGGCTGGGATGAGAATCAGCACCTCCAAATCCGAGACCATGGTCCTCAGCCGGAAAAGGGTGGAGTGCCCTCTCAGGGTTGGTAGCGAGATCCTGCCCCAAGTGGAGGAGTTCAAGTATCTCGGGGTCTTGTTCACGAGTGAGGGAAGAATGGAGCGTGAGATCGACAGGCGGATCGGTGCGGCATCCGCAGTAATGCGGGCATTGCATCGGTCTGTCGTGGTGAAAAAGGAGCTGAGCCGCAAGGCGAAGCTCTCAATTTACCAGTCGATCTATGTTCCTACCCTCACCTATGGTCATGAGCTATGGGTAGTGACCGAAAGAACGAGATCGCGAATACAAGCGGCTGAAATGAGTCTGGGCTTTCCCTTAAAGATAGGGTGAGAAGTTCAGTCATCCGGGAGGGGCTCAGAGTAGAGCCGCTGCTCCTCCGCATCGAGAGGAGTCAGATGAGGTGGCTCGGGCATCTGATCAGGATGCCTCCTGGACGCCTCCCTGGTGAGGTGTTCCGGGCACGTCCAACCGGGAGGAGGCCCCAGGGAAGACCCAGGACACGCTGGAGGGACTATGTCTCTCGACTGGCCTGGGAACGCCTTGGGATTCTCCCGGAAGAGCTAGAAGAAGTGGCCGGGGAGAGGGAAGTCTGGGCATCTCTGCTCAAGCTGCTGCCCCCGCGACCCAACCTCGGATAAGCGGGAGACAATGGATGGATGGATGGTAATTTGGTTCATACTGATGCATGTCAATGTCAATTTATTTATAGAGCACATTTAAAACAACATCAGTAATGCTTTACCCAAAGTGCTTTACAATGAAACATACAATAAATAAAATGAATACAATAAAACACAATACAACCAGCAGTAAACCGAAACAAATGACAAGAGGAGGGAACCACCAGTATCATTGCAGGTCATGGAAAGCAAGAGAATAGAAATACATTTTCAATCTAGTTTTAAACAGATCAATTGCAGGTGATTCCTTAATGTAATTAGGTAAAGAATTTGAAACACAAGGTGCAGCAGATGCAAAAGACCTGTCACCCTTACTTTTACACTTCGTACGAGGGACAACAAGAGACAAGTTCTCTGGATGGCTGGTGTAAAACGCTCAATTTGGGTAAATAGATAGGAACATACCCATGTATTGATTTAAAAACCAGCAGCAAAATTTTAAAATCAATTTTGAAACTAAAAGGCAGCCAGTGTAAAGAGGCTAAAATTGGAGATACAGAATCAAACTTTCTTGCCCCAACCAAAAAATGGCAGCACCATTCCGGACCAACTGCATAATAATACAAGTTACAGTAATCAAACTGAGAAAGGATAAAAGCATGAGCAACTTTCTCAAAATCCCAAGGAGATAAAAAAAAGGTTTAACCTTGGTTAAAAGACGAAGCTGGAAAAAAACAACTCAAACAATTAATTTGTTTCTCATAAAGGGAGGCTGCCATCAAAAATAACCCCAAGATTACAAACGTGAGGTTTGCAAAAATCCATAAAAAAGCCAAGAAGTTCAAAACCAATTTGAGTTTTGGCTGCAGAACAAGCTATCAGCACTTCTGTTTAATTTTGATTTAGTTTCCATTTTATTTTGATTATTTTGGTTACTATATGCCACATCACCAGTAAGTCATGTTAATAATAGATATATTATTTGGAATTGTGTTTTTGAGTGCAAGCTTTTTATTTCTTCACAGTAAATAATTTTGATTATTTATTTTTTGACACTGTGCCACTAGCATCGAATAAAAGGGATAATTCAAGATCTGAAACTAAGTGCTATACAGTAATCCCTCGCTATATCGCGCTTCGCGGCTTCACTCCATCGCGGATTTTATATGTAAGCATATTTAAATATATATCGCGGATTTTTCGCTGCTTCGCGGGTTTTTGAGGACAATGGGTCTTTTAATTTCAGGTACATGCTTCCTCAGTTGGTTTGCCCAGTTGATTTCATACAAGGGACGCTATTGGCAGATGGCTGAGAAGTTACCCAACTTACTTTTCTTTCTCTCTCTTGCGCTGACTATCTGTGATCCTGACGTAGGGGGTGTGAGCAGGGGGGCTGTTCGCACACCTAGACGATACGGACGCTCGTCTAAAAATGCTGAAAGATTATCTTCACTTTGCTACCTTCTGTGTGCAGCTTTTAAGTATGCTGCACGGTGCTTCGCATACTTAAAAGCTCAAAGGGCACGTATTGATTTTTTTATCTGTCTCTCTCGCTCTCTGCTCCTGACGGAGGGGGTGTGAGCTGCCGCCTTCAACAGCTTTGTGCCGCGGTGCTTCGCATACTTAAAAGCAAACAACCCTATTGATTTATTTGCTCCTTTGAAGAGGAAGATATGTTTGCATTCTTTTAATTGTGAGACTGAACTGTCATCTCTGTCTTGTCATGGAGCACAGTTTAAACTTTTGAAAAAGAGACAAATGTTTGTTTGCAATGTTTGAATAACGTTCCTGTCTCTCTACAACCTCCTGTGTTTCTGCGGAAATCTGTGACCCAAGCATGACAATATAAAAATAACCATATAAACATATGGTTTCTACTTCGCGGATTTTCTTATTTCGCGGGTGGCTCTGGAACGCAACCCCCGCGATGGAGGAGGGATTACTGTATTTCAATTGCTGATCTTTGAACAATTACTTAAAAGTATGTCATGTTTTTCCATTTACAGATTTAACAGGAAAACAAAAATGCATACAATTTCTAAATAAATCCAGAAATGAAAGAAAATGATCATATTCTAATATGCATATATAAATAAATAAATGTCTGCTCTTAGTAAGAAATATATCCAATTCGATAGTTCTATTCTCTGTGACAGATGCAGAAATTGACGTCAAATTCCATCAAGGACCCTACAAGCATGTGAAGCTGAAGGCAGTTAAAGCCACATGCCTTCCCAATGGTCAAATATGTGAAATAAAAGTCTCAAAAATTGCTTAAGTGTGTAAGAGAGACAGAGAGGTTTGGAGCATGCAACTTGATTTTAATTTAGACTTACACTTCTGTAGCAGAATGAATTTGAAATTGTCACTTTATGTATTACTTATCAAGAAAAGCACCTCTTTGGGTCATAAACCACATTAGATAATAAAATTATATTACCACATTATGTCATGAAAATCTTTCATGCAAAGTTGCCATTTATTATCACTATCATCATTTATGCAAAATATAAGGCCTATTTGAGAGAATCGCAGAAGACTTTTGAAATATTTCCCCTCATAATTTAAATACTCTGTGTGGCTATGACCTACTCTGTTATCACCCATGCAAATAGCAACTAATGACATTAATAAACACCGAACCATCAGTTTCTGCTAAGATGCTGAATGCTTCCCATTACTGCACTTTCCCTTGAAAGGTTATTACTCGTTTGTGTTCAAAACATAGGACTAGTTTACAACGAAGGAGAGAACACCAAAAACACCCAGTTAATACCATCTTCCTTAGGACTAACCCATGCTTTTAAAGATCCTACAGTGCCTGATCCAGTGAGACACAAGACAGATTTGCTTGCTTTAAATGTATTCAGGCCTGGACTGTCAGAACAAACACGACTAGCCTTTTCACCTTTCTATCTTTAGAGGCCTGCTCCTTGCCACCATATCACCCATTACCGCCTTTTGAAAGCAATAATTAGAACACCAAAAAAAGATTTTAATCTACTACTTAAAAAAGTAAATATTTTAATCTCCTTATCTGGCCTTCTGTCCTATAGAGGACATTTTAAAATGATCACTTTGTCTCACAACTGTTAAGTTAGACAAGCTTCAATGGTTATTTCCTTTCT
The DNA here is from genome assembly GCF_900747795.2 of Erpetoichthys calabaricus. Taxonomy (NCBI): domain Eukaryota; kingdom Metazoa; phylum Chordata; class Cladistia; order Polypteriformes; family Polypteridae; genus Erpetoichthys; species Erpetoichthys calabaricus. The sequence goes on along the minus strand of NC_041405.2, from coordinate 59,174,768 downwards.
AGGCTTTAATGCTACATTACCACATTTTGTTTAATAAGGTTTACTTAATAAAGTAGGGTAATTCATGATGTTCTTTTAAAATAAAAAAGGATATATTTATTATTGATTTTATCCAATAACAACATGAGATCAGTAATAAAAACACATTTCTTACACGTTTTGTGAGAGTCTAAGGATGTGCACAATCAACATTTTTCCTTCTAATTTATTCCAGTTGGCAAAAAGTAAAAATGGGGGAATTAAAAATGACAGAGTGAGATGAATTATTGGATTAAAAAATAATTTAAAAAACTGCACACAGCACTTTGCACTCATATTCACAATATAATGTGGCAGACAAAAATCAGAGAATGTCTTCTCTCTTGCTAGTCTCATCTTCAATGAAGTCTACAGTATATGCTATGTTTTAAGACAAAAAAAATTCTGTAAGCAAAAGCGTTTGACAACCATTAGCTATCAACAGATACCTGCATGGCCCAGCTCATGGTGCTGTTCTGAAAACAAAATGCATGGCAGACCACACATAGATAAAAGATGCATTACCAGCAGTGCTTTTTAGGATATTATTCATTCTTAAAAGTATATATGCAATATACTGAATGACTGTTCACACGCACTCTATACTGAAGCATATGAAACACTATGCTGAGATTTTCTTTTACACAATAAATACTATAATACATCAATGCCAAACTGAGTTGTGTGTCACATATCAACAAAAATTTGTCTCGGCACACTAAGATATTTACAATCACTTTGCTGCAATATTGTTTTGGAAGACACTACAACAATATCCTCTTTTCTCTCAATGTGGTTAACACCTGAACTTGGTTCCTTTAAGAATTTTATATTTTACAGATGGATAATTCAAAATAAGGAGACTTATAAATTCCTCAGTACTGTATTATGTTAATCTAGTGAGATTACCATCTACTGTCATGGTCTGAACTTTATAGTTTTTCAGCTCTTCCTTGGACTCTAAAAATAATGTATATATCATTTTGGGAATTGTGAAGTCAAGGAATCTAATGGTCAGATTGGTTTTCTGATTTAAAACATTTTTGAAGACATTATTTTTAAAATACAGCTTGCCACAGCACCATTTTTTAAATTTTTTTTATGGGTGCCACCACTGCTTGCTGATTGCGATATCGCAGCCAAGCTGAGACGACCAGTAATGTATTATGCATGACATTTTTAAAATGACCATAGAAAAGGTAAGCATTATACACTTCCCGACTGTCCAAGTTTTTGAATAAATCAAAACTAAATAAAACACTTGCTTTATTTTTTATTTAAAGATTTATCTGGTTACAAATACGTTCCTGCTTTATAACTTTAACTTGCAACTTACGTTTTGTCTGTGAAATATTCTGGTTGAAGACTTTTGCTAAGTTTCTTCATCTTTGATTTTCTCTCATGTCCTGGCCTTTGACTAATTAATTCCTGCACTCCTGGTTACAACCTTAGCTAGTCATATCATGTACATTCTGATTCTATCTTACTTTAAACTGTTGCAACACTGTGTAGTCAATATACTTAAATTCAATATGAACTACAGTAATCCCTCCTCCATCATGGGGGTTGCGTTCCAGAACCCCCCGCGAAGTAGAAACCATATGTTCATATGGTTCTTTTTATATATTTTAAGCCCTTATAAACTCTCCCACACTATTATAAACATTTCCCGCACAATTATACAGCATAAACCCTTTGTATTCTCTTAGATATTAGGTAAGATTCGTTGAAATTATGTATGTAAACACAGTTTATATACAGTAAAACCTAAATATTATTTTAAAGATATCGAGCGTCTCTGATATCACATATGTTACAGCCATTACGACAGACAGGCCACTAGCAATAAATACGTACAATGCAAGAAAAATTGTATACAGTAATCCCTCCTCCATCGCGGGGGTTGCGTTCCAGAGCCACCCGCGAAATAAGAAAATCCGCGAAGTAGAAACCATATGTTTGTATGGTTATTTTTATATTGTCATGCTTGGGTCACAGATTTGCGCAGAAACACAGGAGGTTGTAGAGAGACAGGAACGTTATTCAAACACTGCAAACAAACATTTGTCTCTTTTTCAAAAGTTTAAACTGTGCTCCATGACAAGACAGAGATGACAGTTCTGTCTCACAATTAAAAGAATGCAAACATATCTTCCTCTTCAAAGGAGTGCCCGTCAGAGAGAGAGGGAGAAAAAAGCAAACAGTCAAAAATCAATAGGGCTGTTTGTCCGGCGGTGCTTCGCATACTTAAAAGCCAAAGTAGCTGCAAGGAAGGGAGCAAGCATTTTTCAGCATTTTTTAGAGGAGCGTCCGTATCCTCCAAGTCAGTATGCGAACAGCCCCTCTGCTCACACCCCCTGTCAGGCGCAGAGAGAGAGAGAGCAAACAATCAAAAATCAATACGTGCTGTTTGATCTTTTAAGTATGCGAAGCACCATGCGGGAAGCATATCGCTTGCAAAGCAGCCAGCTAAGAAGGGAGCACTGTGAAGGTAATCTTTCAGCGTTTTTTGAGGAGCGGCCGTATCTTCTAGGGGTGCGAACAGCCCCCGTGCTCACAATATATTTGAGGAGTTTTATTTAATACATAATACGCGCTGTGGTTGGGTAGCTTCTCAGCCATCTGCCAATAGCGTCCCTTGTATGAAATCAACTGGGCAAACCAACTGAGGAAGCATGTATCAGAAATTAAAAGACCAATTGTCCGCAGAAATCCGCGAACCAGCAAAAAATCCGCGATATATATTTAAATATGCTTCCATATAAAATCCGCGATAGAGTGAAGCCGCGAAAGGCGAAGCGCGATATAGCGAGGGATTACTGTACAGTAAAATGTGTGTACAGTGACACTAAACTATGTACATGTAATAAGTACTGTACGTAGATAATTAATTATGGTTACTCACCAACAATGACACAACGACTTGTCCGATAACGATGAGTTTAATTTTACTGCACAACAAAGGATAGCGTTACAGCTCTTCTAATGGAGCCTCTTCAGGCGACTGTGTAGCACCGCCGTTGTTCTTCTTCCAGCACTCTTCAATCCAAATCCCTAAAGCAGATTACATCCAGACTACTGCCTTATCACATCCACTTGCAACTCATTTTGCGCCCTGGTTAAAGGACACTGTGGCCATAGATCTTATATGCTTTTCCTCCTTTTTAAATAAAAAGAATCGTGGACTCATTGATGCCATAATGGTGTCCTGCAGCGGTGTAGCTGTTCCCTTCCTTCAACATATCCAAAACTTTTACCTTTTCTGCAATCATTTGCATCTTCTGTTGGCGCTTGGACACGGCCCCTGAAGCAGTAGCAGGAGCACGTTAATGCTGAATGAGTGAGATGAGACTTCCTGGTTAATGCAGCACTCCGTCGCTGAGCCAATCAGCACACAGGAACTTAACTGTGTGCTCTGATTAGGTAGCTTCTCAGTCATCCGCCAATAGCGTCCCTTGTATGAAATCAACTGGGCAAACCAACTGAGGAAGCATGTACCAGAAGTAAAAAGACCCATTGTCCGCAGAAACCCGCGAAGCAGCGAAAAATCCGCGTTATATATTTAGATATGCTTACATATAAAATCCGCGATAGAGTGAAGCCGCGAAAGTCGAAGCACGATATAGCGAGGGATTACTGTATACACATTTCAAAATATTGTGACTGCATATGCTTTAAAAGAATGAAGTATGCCCAAAGCAACACCTCTTGCTCTCAATGACATGTACTTAGTAGGGCTACTAAAATTAATTGGTAAAAAAATCCATAGCCCTAGTTGAATTTTTGAAGATAATAAATTAACTATCACCAAAACAACTAAATATAATGTAACCACATATGGCACACACAAATAGTGTGGCAACAACTAAAATGCAGTCTGTCAGTTTTGAGTACATTGCTAGATGGCTAATGTGGGCAGTTAAGGCTTGTTATGTTCTAATGGTAATTCTAGATAAGTTCAAAGGCGTGTGTAATGGCAGGTGACTGCAAACAAAAACAGACTATTTTTACAGCTATTCAGAAATAACTGGGGAGGCAAGAACAATTTTCATTAAGAGTTATTAATCAGTTAATATTACATATTGTAAAAAGGCAAAAGTAACTCTCACAACAGCAACTGTCAAATATTTAACAAACTTGACTTGTGGGCAAACTTGATTTGAAAAGCGCTGTTACAAGATCAGTTTTAAAAAGTACAGTTGCAAAGGAAAGCATTGTGAACAGTCTTAGTGTTCTATTGGTTCTTATGACAATATGGTTTTACTTTCAAGTATAGATAAAGCATGATTTGTAATTGAAGAAAACTAAATTTCAAGAATAATACACAGCACATTATTTATAGGATAAATTATGTAATCTATGAGAATATATCATTCTTTCTAAATTGTACATGAAACCTCCCAGTCTATAAAATCTTACAATCAAAAATATAGTTCAGGTTGTTTAACAAAAACACAGCACCAGAGTTAACTGCCACGCTGATTTGAACAAATTATATGAGAAATTCTGCTTGTTCTGGGATTTTTGCTGTTACTATAAGATTTTATTTTTCCTAGCTTCCTTTAATAAATTTTGCTTGCAAAAGCCAGAAAAACCTAATGTTTGCTTTTTTTATATTTTCTTTTATTTCATTTTATAGCCTCTTTTACCCAAGAGATTAAGCAATATATAAAGGAGGCTTATTTTAGGTGGCAAAGGAAGGCCAATTCAGGATATTAGTCAGAGCTGAAATATTTATGAAAGAGAATAAATAAGCAAGAGGAAAACCAAGAGAAAAAACAGAACATAGCCATTGGTATGTTTTGAAAAATAATTTAGTCACAGACAATGTTCAAATAATAAAGTCCAGATTGAGGTCTGTCACCAGACTTCGCATTATCTAACTGGTGATTAACAGAAGCACATCTATTACACGCGCACACAATGGAAAAATGCAGAAATATGAAGCACAATCAATCAGGAGTAAGATGTTTGCTCTTGTATATCAAATAACAACATGCCTTACATTAACTTAACATGTCAAAATTTAAATAGACTTACCAGATATAAATAAGCAGGACACAAAAATGCACAATGCGCAAAAACTATGTTTACCCATAAACCCTTCACAGACTATGGACTAGAATATTGTTCTTTCCTTTAAGAGCAGTTTATGGTAAAAGTTGTACAGGAAAATGTGACAGATGTAAATGAATGTAGAGAGATACTGTGGGCAGACAGAATTTATTAAAATTCAGTCTGACCCTTATAAAGAGTTTCTGCCCTTAAACTGGAAAACACTGTCTGAAGTAACCTTACAGATTAGCCTTTTATTTTAGAAATAAAAGAAAAACAAGTTATTAAATCTATTTAACAAAGGCAAAAGACAAGCAGAAATAAGAAAAAGTGTGCAGGATATACTGTGTAGTATACACCTTTTACAAAAAGATATCTTTATCATACCAAGGGACAAAAAATAAGCAATTTGCTGAATAAGTAGTCTTTCTTCGTTATAATAAAGAATTTAAAATGTATGTGGTGAATTCTGGTTATTAGTGAAACAGTGCAACACTTTTATACGGTTGCTTTTTATTTATTTCTAGACAAGTGAATTCAAACTTTTGGATTCAAATTTATAGCAATCCAAAAAAACTGTAATAGCATCAAAATGATCCATCATTATATCATTACGTACACATTTTGGAGATTAACATAACCAATCTGTAAAAAAAAATTCAGAATATACTACATTTCACACATGGCTCAAGGAGAAAAAAAAATTGAAGGAAAAAAAGTTCCCCTCTACATTTACACAGATTTCTGCATTTTCAAGTACGTATTTTCTCCCACAAACCATATAGTTCATCCACATTTACTGCTTACAGGATCTGCACATCTTCTGTTGCTAATAGAATCATTTACAATGACAGAGTGCATGTGTAATATAATCTGCAAATGCACTGTGAAGTCCTGACAGATTGTTTAATTACAATTGCTGTTTCTGGACAAACAGTATTTTAACATGAATTTGAATGGTCTATAATGCAACACACATGGTTACAAAAAGTTCCCAACTGCAGTTACAATTTTCAAATATACTTTTTTATTTCCTAAACCTTTTAATCAACAACCTCATAACTTGTTTCTATTTATACAACTATAACTAGCTCCAAAGCAAGAAATATTAGTTTTGATAACATTGTCTTCATATGTAAACACAAATCAGTAACTACCTGTACACAACTGGCCATCACCCACTTATTGGATGTCTGAACATTTCCAAAACTGTTGTACTTCAGCTGCTGGAAGATTTGCAAATCCTCAGAAAAATGCTACAAATTGTGTAATCCATATTTCACATACAACATTAAAATACTTAGGGAAATAAAAGAAAATAGTAACTCTATGGCTTGCAGAACTTGAAATTCAGTGTGAGATTGTGGATGTCCTGCACAAGTTAAGTATTTCCTGCAGATTGTAACTTTTAATATGTGAATTTCCCAGCACATATTTATTTGGTAAGCAATCTTGTCACAAGAACAGTTAATGTTTGTGCTTGATTGGTTACTTAGGAGTTAAAATATTATTTTAATTGTATATGGTTTGTTAAACTCACGTGTGTAAGATGTTAGTTACCTGTTGCAGTTGTTCTTTGCTGGAGTGAGGAGCTGCAGAATTTGGCTGTTCCGTGGGGCTGCGGAAAAAGTGCAGCAGGACTCAAGAAAGTGGCACACTATGCTCTTTGTTTAAACGGTGCTCTAGAAGAAACTTGACTCAACTTTCCTAAATTGAATGATAAAAAACAGGCTGAAGTATGCCCTTGTGGGGAAAAAAAAATCAAAACAGAAATTCCAGAAATTGATTGGATTGTTTAGTGAAATTGTGTTCAGCTTCACTCCTTTTATTTGACGAATCAACTGCTAGGGCTGGGAGATATGGCTCAAAATTAAATGATATTTTTGGACTAAATGTTGACATACAATATGCATCGATATTTTTTCTATTCCAATTTTACCTCAAAAAGATGTCATGCAGTTATACTGCTCTTATATTTAATTATTTGGCTCTAACTGCACAATAACAACTTTACATGTTTTACTTTATAAAAGTATAACCGTAAACAAAATATACACATTATCGCAAGAAAGGCATATAAGCAACGCAAGAAAGCCAATTTTCTGACTGTACTTAAAGTAGTTAAAGCACCTACTCCTACACTACTTAAAAGATTTGGCAAAAAAAAAGCATATTGAAAAATTTTTTATTTTTAAGCTATGTTTTGTAAACAAATAAACCATGGCAAGAACAAGCATTCAAGTGACTTCACAAATTTTGTGCAAGAAATACTGGCTTTAAAGATGCCCTGTAGTAGTTCACAACGTTGGTCCCTGGCTAAATGTGCTAAGCGTGCTAATCCAGGCATTGAGAATATATCTCAGTATACAAAATCAACTTAACCTGCACTGTTTAAAAAAAAAAAAAAAAATCATCAATAAGAACTGAAAATGAAACGGTCATCGCAACAACGAAACAGAAACAAGGGGCCTTCACACGTGCTGTTTACTCAGAACTAACAAATCCAAACCATAATTCATTAGAAAAGTCACAATCTAGTTCTGAAATTTTTAGAAAGCAATAATTAATTCAAATAAATCTACTGTGAAATCTGCAGTTGCTTCTTTACAAGGAATACTTGATGACCGCAGCTACAGTGTTGCCTCCATAGACGAAGTGCTGCATTGACATACATTAGGTTTCTCCGTTTCGTTTTTATCAGTGATAGGGCTGAAAAAGTCTTCTCACACAAATAGCTAGTACACAATATGACTAACAATTTAATAGCTGTGGCGAAAGTTCACTGCCAGGGGCAACGGTAAAACAATGCTTTAAATACTCCTAATGCCTAATAAAGATTCCTTTTCTTCTAAAGCATTTGTACTTGGCTTACTTTCGGTATCATCACTACTTTTCTTCTATTGTTTCACTTTTAAAGAAGGTTAAAAAGTTGTTGTTGTTGTCTTTCCATTTTGCATGGTTTAACATTTTATGTCACAACTAGTCATTTAGCCCGTTACAATAACGGGCGCTAGAACAGTAGTGCATAAACATTAGTAGGAACAGTCTATATTACATGGCAAGGGACTTTGACCTCATTCTTTTTGTTGGTCGTATTTTTCTTTCTTTCAGCCTTTCTTTTGTTGATGTTTACTTGCTGAGCTGACCGTTCTTCGTGGGCTGCCGCCGTGTATTGTGTGTCTAATTTTCTGTGACAGTAATACTGTCTTGTACGGCTCTATTCAATAAGGGCGCGCACAAAAAGGTGAGCTTCAAAAGTGCGACCTCAATTGAGCGCGGCGAATAAAGGCGTTCGTAGATAATTTAGTTCAAATGGCTCTGGAATACGTGAAGAGCAACAAAGGTGCAGATCTTTATTTACGCGTGCCTTTATTCGCTGCGCCCAATTGAGGTCGCCCCTTTTGAGGCTCGCCTTTTTGTGCGCGCCCTTATTGAAGAATACCGTCTTGTACGTCCGTAATATACGTCCGCACGTCCGTAATATACCTTTAATTTTCTCTGGCGGTAATACAGGCGTGCGCGTCGGTAATATGCCTTTAATCTCCTCTGACAGTAATACTGGCTTGTATGTGGCTGTAATATGCGTCACTGTATTGTGTACCTTTAATTTCCTCTCGCAGTAATACTGGTTTGTATTTCCGTAAAACGCCTCTAGCTTTCTCTGACAGTAATATCGCGCATGGCACCGTGCCCCGCACATGCGCACTTCACCAGAAGACACCCACACACGGACACCTGAACGCACATAGGGATTTTATATACATAGATGACACATGAAATAAATTTCTTTCTGAAATATCACGAAGTATTTTCAAACAATATGCATGTGTTGTCAACAGGCGAGCTGACACAATACTAGCAAAACAATGTACTATCCTCAAAAGAATGGACCTGCCCCCCTACATAGCTCCCTACACACTGCCATCTATACTTGTCGTCCCAGGCAGCGCTGCCCTGCTCCACTCTGCAACATGATCCAAGTGTATATGCAGCGATAACTCCTTCACAGACCAGCAAGAAATTTTTGCCGCACTGGCAGTTGAAAAACACTGGTAGAGATTCAAAGCCAATCTATCAGAGTACAGGCAGGGTAGGCAAATAATGGAGCAGAAACACTGGAGTTTATCTGGGGAAACCGGGGAACAAAACAACAAGCAGGAAATGATACAGACGTACATGAAAATAAGTGAATTAAATCACTCAAATATGTTGCACAAATACTTCGCAAACTGCACAGAAAGTTAGTTATAAAGCCATTACTTCTGCCTGGTTAAGAAGCATGTGCTTTAACCAGTTGCAGCTTGTGAAGGTGCTTCTGACTGCGGTGTGCTGTATGCTATATATAAGATTTGTTGTTTTTAATGTAACATAAAATTTTTAAAGCTGCTTTGTGACAATACTTGTTTAAAGCGCTATATAAAATGACATGTAAGCAGTAAGTAAAGTCAAAACTAATTTCCTCACACACCACAGATCTACAGCAGTACTTTCAGTCTTGTTTGTCTGAAGTTGCCTCACTAACTCTGCCCACTGCTGCTGACTTCACGGGTTCCTGTTGCCAGATCAGCACAGCATCTGCACCAGGTTTTTATTTGTCATTAAATTTTATTCAAGGCTGGGTGAATATGTATGCAAGCTTAATACATAATACGAGTTTGTTGGACTTACTAAAAAAAACGAATGTCTCTGTCTGAGCTAGCAAAACAGTGAATGCCAAACCGCTGCTTCATTGTAAGGGTCTCAATTTGTTTCTTCAACTGAAGAATCTCGCGTTTAACAGACATGTTTTCATCAAGCGCTAAGTCGACAACTGCTAGATCTGGAGCTGAAGTGTAGTCGTGGTCCTTGAGGATTTTATCATCCTCCTCCTTATCCAGTGTATTATACTCTGTTGCTCACTTTCTCTTCACCCAAACTCCAGGAGCCTCATGTATAAACGGTGCGTACGCACAGAAATGTTGCGTATGAACGTTTACATGCTCAAATCGCGATGTATAAAACTTAAACTTGGCGTAAAGCCACGCACATTTCCACGGTACCTCATACCCTGGCGTGGCAATTTCTCCACTCGGTTTTGCAGACTGGCGGCACCCAGCATCAAAGCAGTGCTACTGTTCCTGTGTGGTTACCCTTTCTTTCTTAGATCCACATTCCTGACGCGGCTTTATAAATACACTGAAACTAACTGCATATTGTTTATTAGTGTAATGCATGTGATTGTAATTAACCTGCAGCAATATAATGGTCCAGGGAATAGCCATAGTATTCCAAATACCATAACTGCTTTAGCATTGTTACTCTCACTGCATCTTCTTCTTCTTCTTCTTTCAGCTGCTCCCGTTAAGGGTTGCCACAGCGGATCATCTTTTTCCATATTACTCTCACTGCACTACTCAGAGTATTTATATCACTGTATCTGAGTGAGAAATCACAGCAGCAGCTGATTGGAAAGAGAATTATCGGTATACAGCATGAAGCAGACGCTGCCTCAGCCACGGCAAAACACTTGAGACTTTCCTGTACGGACTTCGCAGTTTAGAAAAAGTTTCATCCCAAGAACTATAAACGCACTCAGTCAGTCCATCAAGTGCTCCTTGTAGAGCTGTTTGTACTTATAAGTGCAATCACCTCACTGTAAACTTGCACTACAGTTATAATATTGCACAACCTGCGCCACTTTATAAAGCGCGTATTTACATATGATGGTGATATCATTTTTAAGATGAAATGCAGCAAAATATGTTGATTATATTATACACATAAAACTTTAACTTCATTTAAATAACCTGTATTGTTAATAATTAAACATGTGAGGACACGGTGCCGCAGCACTAGCTAGTTCAGGGATTGTTCCTGCATTGCATTGTTTTCTTGCTGGTGCTGATGCAACACTGGAAGGATAGACGGATAGAATAATTAAACATGTACTACGAAGATATTTCAATGTTCCTTAAAAGTTTTGAAGAATCGGCATTCTAAGCTTACAAATGGCTTCACGTCTATTACAGAGCTGATTGTGTGACGATTGGGTATTTGGAGAAAGAAAAGTAAGGACAGGAATTGGAGGTTAGAACGTTTGAAAGAGACAGTACTTCTGTAATAAATTATTTCATCGAAGGTCGCGCATTGCGCAGCAAGCCTCTTGCGTGAGACACGAACAAGCACTGTGCCCCCGTGTTCCCATGTTTAATAACATGCTTTCATTCCTATCATCATGAAAAAGATATCACGTATACATCTCAGTATTTTAATTATTCAGAGAGCTGTAATATCACAAATGTAATGGATTCTGTGTCCTGTCGGAGAAAGAGAAAGCCCGTTTAAGAAGCAGGTAGTGATTCACACACATAGAGCACAAAGAACATCAAATACAGAACAAAGCATTTAACGTGCTACTTTAGTTACAATGGGATTTGAGAAACTAGTAAATTAAACGATTTTAAGATGAAGTTTATGATGTTCTACTTTAATGGCAAAATAAACTATGTGATTAAAGTGGAAATTTCGAGATTAAAGTTGATATTTTGTGCTTTTTTCCCCACTGTGTGCCTATTTTTTTTTGTCTGTACCCTAATAAGCTTTAATATGGCACTCAGACGGTGGGCTACGACTTGCCTTTTCACGGCGACTTTGATATGTGACTTCTTTTTTATTTCGGGCACTGTGCGACTTTCTGAACTTGAGCTTTCGAGTTTCTCTGACACTGTCACTCGATCAATTTCCTTTTGTTGATTATACCACTGTTTAAACTAACAAATAGTATGTTTTTCCTTTGCCTCCACTTGGTATTCGCTGAAATTCTTATATTTTCCCCCGTGCTTTTCCCATTGTCTTTTCACAGAAGGCTATTTATATTGATTTGCATATTCAAAGAGGCGTAATTCTGGGAGGAGTTGGGGCGGGACAGAAGGCGTGTGCACGTGCGTTACTTTTCACGCTGATTGGGATTTATGTAGCGGAAGAACGTGGAAGTTTGCGTACATACAGATTCCTGCATCTGGATTTTTCTGTGCATACGCACATTCCCGCTTTTGTGCTTACGCCATGTTATAGTGTGAGTTCTATGCACGCCGTTATACATGAGGCCCCAGGTCTTGAAAGTGAAACGGAGAAATTGTTCCACTCAAATCAAACAATGCAGGAACTGCACTCCTCTTCAACAGTTGCGATCTGTCTCAGATCCTGGCTTGTGAAAATACTATACTATAAACAGCTACAAACTCGGGTATGGGGACTAACCATAAAGCTCTCTCTCTCTGGATAGTGATGATCCATTTAGATTGGGTTTCTGCATCAGAGGGAAATGTATGAAAGCTAAGTACTTTGTTGTAAGCTCGACATAAAGGTACACAACAACGTTCAGCTGTAGAGCTATCTGTACGATCAAACGTAAAACTTCTTCTTCTCTGACATTCTTGCCACTAAAAAAAAAAATCACAACGGAAGTGACTAAGCCGGCTGAGATTTCACTAGAAGTACATCAGCCTGTTAATATATTGTGATAGCTTTATTTTCAAACGATTTATTTATTTAAAGTAAAAATAGCAGAAATAACCAATTATTTGAATGACTAATGTAACTTTTTTTATCCAGTTTATGAAAATTTAAGTAGGCAAACATCAGAAAGAATAATTTATGAAATTAAAAAATTCCTGAAATATTAATATCAAAGTCATCTTAAAACTGTGGGGTTTTGACCCCATAACGCCTACTCTTCCCCCTTGGTGTTAAATTTTGGGGTGAATTTTCCTTACAATTTCATAAACTAATTTCAAGCCACATAATTTGGGTCATCTCCTAAAAATGCTAAACAGCTTGATAGACTACTAGTTATTCATAAAATCTGCTTCTCTTTCCCCACAAAAGTTTGCTTTAGCCTACTCTTACTGAAATTAAATGATCTATCTCAAAGGACGGTTTTAAAATTAGTGCTGAAACAGCAAAAATGGCATTTCTGTTAAATCTCACTCTAAGAATGAATGCACTACACACCCTTGCTACTAAACTAAAATGGGGGAAGGGTGGCAGGAAGTTGCATTCCTGTCTTGATCATTGAGGCCAAAATACTTGACAAGTCTTAATGTTCGCTGCCAACAAATTTTCTCTCTCAGTTTCTAATCCCAGATGAATATGACCCTAGACATGCATTTTTTGCACACATTAACCATACAATTTTAAACATTCTGTTATTTTCATCAACATTCCTCCTAGCTCATGTTTTCATTCCCTGTGCAAAACCCATACAACTAAAAATAAACTGCATTCATTCCATATGCATAATAAAGTATCTAAACCATGGACTAAAATATTTCCTGAATCATTTTACTGTAAAAACCAGTACTTTAACATAACAGGAGAAGAAAATGGTCATTTTAACTATGGAAACCTTCCTGTATTAAAAGTAAAAATAACAACATGGAAATCTGACAAACATTAGACAGCAATTTGGTCCATCGTGGTCATTTGGTGAAAAGCAATGCTTTCCATATCTAGTCAAAACACCTATGCAGTGTCTCTACAATCACCCCCATTTTTATTTTTGATCACTTAAAGGTTCAGTTCAGTATTTTTCAAGTGAAAGTTATTTCTGTGAAATCATAGTATTACTAGTCTGCCACATGAAACTGCATTCAAAAATGAAATATATTGTACTTTTTTAAATAAATACCCTGCTATTGTGTTTTATAATGGAGCTTCTAGACACCAGGGTCCCATTATAAAGTAAAGCCTAAAAACGTAACGAATACATCCACCTCAAAATGACTGTTTTTTATTTAAGAAAACATGCCTTCTCTGTTTGAGATATCCTTGTGATAAAGACAGGAAACTAGAAATAATTTTTGCATCAAAGATTCAGGGTGCTATTATCTCAAGGTAACAATATGTTTCTTGCTTTTTTTGTCTGCTTGTACAGCAGTGTTGGATTGGTACTAACACTTTTGACTTTGGTATCAACATCACTTTTCAGACCTCAGTACCTGTACCAAAATAATTCCAAAGCAAATAACAGACAACTCCAAACCCACCCCTGCATCTTACTGCAGCCTCCCTGGTATGCTATGAAACAACACTGCTTTCCCTTTGATAGCCAGAAAGTAATAACGGGCCTAGGGACCACCACCCCTGTAAAGTCCAGATTGCGTCAAAACTTGAGGGTGTCCCACATGAAGTTCCGATCGAGTTGGAGTATGTAGTTTCATTTCCTGAAGTCTGCAAAAGGGACGTTTTACCACAACTACAACAGTGAGGGGGAGAAAATGAAAGGAAAGTTGACATTTACTTCTGGTATAGAAAATCCCAAAATGCTGATACTGTATCATTTTAAAATTTGGGCTTTTCTATACTTTTCCAGTACCAGTATACCGCATAACCCTATTGCAGCGGCTGTTGTGAATAGAGTTATGACAACCCAATGCCAACCTAATCCATGCCCACGGCCCTTTACATTCTCCGTCCTTATTTTACATAACCTATGGAGCAAGATGTTTGGTGAGTGGCAACAGTGAGAAAAAAACATACGAGTTTCATTGTACTTTGTACACATAATAAATCTCAGAAAATTAGAACGGCACAGTGTACAATAGAGCTGTTAAAGCACCATAAACTTTTTTTTTTTATTTATTAATCACTCTGAAGACGAATAAAAGAATTCAACACAATGTTTTTGACTGTGTAAATTTACAGACACCAATGCCAATCTACAGGGAGAACTTGCAGAATCCATACAGAACTTGGCACTGTGAGGAAGGAATGAGAGTTCTGTGCTTAACATTCTGCCAATGTTAAAACATCTGTACTAAACTTACTACACTTCAACCCAGTTAAACATAGGTGAATTGGTGTTGCTAAATTGTCCCTAGTGAGTGTGTGCGTGCGTGTGTGTGTGTGTGCGTGCGTGTGTGATTGCCCTGAGGTGGGCTGGTGCCCTGTCCAGGTGTTGTTCCTGCCTTGTGTCCAATTCTTTCTGTTATAGGCCCCTGTTGCCCCATGACCCTGCCCTGGATATGTGGGTTAGAAACATGGACGGATAGATGTACGTTTGTCTATAATAGTCTGTACAGTTCTTGTCACTTAATTACATACTAAATGCCTACTCAACAAGCACATACACCCAATATAAATCTAGTTGAAAAATAAAAAGCTTCCATATAGTGAAAGAATATAAGCCATTATGTGACTTTTTTCAGTTATTATCATCTAGCGATCTACAGAACTGAGACAGCAACATTCAGTAATATCAGAAATGGTGCTTGGTGATGACTTTCTGAGGCAAACTCACACCTCTGGTGCCAAGTACTTACTTTCTATTCTGCAGGCTGCAGCAAGGACAGTCACCCAGAGGCTGAAATGGTGTAGCAGAGGAAGATGAACTTGGTGAAGAGGAACACACGGATGGTCTCCTTTAAAAACGTCTGATTCTGACAACAACAATTTGCTTTTTTGCTTTTTAGCTTCTTAAAACAAAATTGATAAGCTGTTTTGCAATATGTGTGTAATGTCAAGTTGCATATCAATACTCTAACATTTTTGGCTTAAAAAAAATGGACGCATTAGGTAGCTTTTAAGGATTTTCTTTATAATGGGACCACAGTATCCATAAGCTCAATTATAAAATGCAACAGCAGGCTAGTTCATTTTTAAAATATATATAACATATGCTTCACTTCTGAACACAATTTCATGTGGCAAACTAATATATGCCATGATTGTCAAGAAATAACTTTGACTTGAAAAATACATATCCTATAACCCAGTGTTGAGACGTGTCTTCTAAAAACAATGAGCAACTGTTTATTATATACATTGTTTAACTTATGTTATTTGTATGTGATGTTGTGTATATAAACAGCTCCAAAGCTACCAAGTTAAATTCCTATATATTGACTTACTGATGAATAAAAGTGAGTCTGATTCGGAGTATATTTGGAGTGAAATTTCTCCACGTATACTTTAGATCAACAATACAGCAGAAACCAGACTTAAAAAAATAGTACTGAATATATTAAGTATAGTTAGAATTTGAAATTAAATTCAGATGTCAACACAATTATTACAAAGTGTGCTTTCAAGAAATAGATTTGCTTTTAGGACTTTATCTCTCCGTATTATAAGATAACCAAAATTTATTAATTTTCAATATTTCCATTTTGATTTTTTCCCCTCTGAGTACTGATTTAATAAAAAACAGTCATAGAACTCTTAAAATATGAATGAGTTTTGTGTTTGCAGTATTGAAAACACCCTGGAACAAATATATCCAACAAATACAACAGTATAAAATCAACAACACTCGGCACCTGACAAATGTTCTTAGCCATTACTAATATGTAAACAGAATAATACTTCCTTCTCAGTCTGTTTGTAAATAACTCGTCACTTAAAAGTACAGTAATTAAGTAGTTAAAAAAAGGAAACCGTGCAGACTTAGCTGCTTTATAGCTCCTTAACCACTGGGTTAAGATCCCAGCCCCATTTCTGTAAGGAATATGAACAGAAAAAAATGTGACTGATACAGAAATAAAGATATAAATGTACTACCGCCTACTACTAGACTACAGCAGATTGCGTTTGTTGCAGATATTTTAAGTTTTATGTTGTAGAGCCAGTATTCTATCTACAGTCTCTATGCATCTAAGTACACAAGCATACAGTTGCAGGAAGATGGCAAATGATTTTTGCTTCATCAGCAACCCATGGCAAAAATCACAGAGATGGCTGTATTGAGAGTTGCTAATCTGTTATTTTCCTACAATGCAATATTTTAAGAGAATTGGTCAATAATTTTCTAATAAGGTCAATGACTTCTAAAGTTTATGAATTCTTTGAAAATGTCAGAATGCCTGTCCTCAAAATGTTCCATAAAAATGAAGTTGCTGCACCCCAATTACTAAGGTTTGTAAAACATTGATTGTGCACCAACTAGTTGGGGTCTTTCTTCCTTTGTCAAGGACTTCAAATTTCTATTAATAGACATGGAATTCCATTGTAACAAAACTCATGGGACCATAAAAATATTGTTATAACAGAAATTTCATTATAATAAATATAAGGAAAATACATATACTATACTCAGAATTTGGCTATGTGTATGATGTTGCATCTAGACTCTTTCCGAGCCTCGCCAAAACTGCCCAAGACCAGAAATATTGCAACAGACTGTCTCGTTCTTGGACACAGCCTGTGGCAGGGTTCCCAACACTCAGCACAGAAAGTATAGGCATGGCATTAAGTATTTTTTTCATAATATTATCATCTTCGGTGGCCATTGTTGGTGGGGGGAAAAAAAAAAGTTCACTGCACTGAAATTTACATTTCGATAAAATTGAATTCGTTTAACATGATGTTGCATAAACGTTTGTTTGGGGCAACAAAAAGTATTCATTACAGTATTCTGAAAATTTCAATACTTCGCTATTCGCTATAACAGAATTTGACCTATACTTATTAAAACCTGTGCCAGCTTTTCTTCAGATACTCTAGTTTACCTCTCACATCCCAAAGATTTGCCAATCAGCCTAGCATGCATTCATACAATGCCCATGTATAAACAAGTGCGGTTGTGAGATCTGCAATGAACCAGGAAAGTTTCTTATATAAACAAACGTCTTAACTCTCCCTATTTGTTTCTCTTTCTCTCTCTCAGCAGAGGGCACACTATAAATCGTAGAGTTTACTAAAAAATGTTATTCACTGTCAAAAGACTGCTTCATATTCATGTCACATTTTAAGTACAGGTCTGCATTTAGTTTATTTCGGACATGAAATGCAAAAAAAAAAAAAAAACAACAAAATAAATGAATAAATGGAAACACACTAAACTTATTTTGCAGTTGCCCCACAATGTAGGAGATGTGTCAATTGCAGCACTAAAATTCCAATCTGTTGTACAAGATATAAGGTTTCTCTGTCTAGTGGTAAACAGGAATTGTTTCATGGACTGGCATGAAAAATAATTTTGAAAGGTTTGGATTGAGTACATTATACATACATATGTTGCTATTTAGTGTGTGTAGTATGTGTGTGTATGAGCATATATATATAAAACAGCCGTTACAGTATTGAAGAAGCTACTCCAAACCCTTCTCTCTCCTGCTTTGAAACAAGAGCAAAACTTTGTCTAAAACTCTGACACACATGCTTTACAGTATCTCCAAAGTTAACAGTTGTTCTATCCTACTGTTCTTTGATCTTACCACTGCTTTTGTACTGTTGCTCACAATATTCTTGTGAAACATCTGAAGAATTATGCAGAACACACAGAAACCTGCTTCTCTTGGCTGTCCTGTTAGCTTTCTAGCTGCATTAATGCCCCTGCCGCCGTGTCCATGTTGGATTCATCAAGATTCTATAATAGGGTTTAGTGCTGGGCGGTATACCGGTTCATACCGAAAACCGTTTTTTATTTTTTTTATGATATGGATTTTTCTTATACCGCAACACCAGTTTAAATTGCCTAAACGACATTTGGAACGTGGCGCAGCATGAAACTGTTCAAGTGGGGACCTTTTTCACTGCTACACCACTAAACACAGATTTGTTGCACAGGGGCTCTTTTTCACTGCTACTCCACTAAATAGGTAGTGGTAGTGTAGGTATTGCGCGGTGAAAATTGACAGAGAACATTCCGAAACTGAAGCTGACGATAAAGTTGAACATAATGACACTGAAGAACTTTTGCCGAAAAAAAGGAATCACGTCCGTTTTCTGGAGATACTTTGGTTTTAAAAGGTCGGATGTCGCCCATTATGTTCAAATGTGTAAATACTGTTTCTATACTACTGGATAATACTGCAAGCCAAGTTGTACTTGTTTTATTTGTTTTCAATACAGTGTAATTTACCTGGGTACTGTATAATAGTGTGATGACATGTTGACTTTATTCTCGACATATCTATTTTATTCTTGCCGTTTATGTCAAGATTAAAGTCGACATGCTGACTTTATTCTCGAAATTTGTCATTAAAGTAGAACATCGTAAACTAAACTTCATCATAAAATGAATATTTAATTTACTAGATTTTCTCAAACTCCATCATAAGTTATATAGCACATTAAATGCTTTGTGTTAAGTGTTCCCCGAGCTTCTTAAACTGACTTCCTCTTGCACTAAGAGGAGGCGCCAGCAGCGATCGCCACACAGAATACATTCACTTCATGATATTCCTGCTCTCTGAACATTTAGAATGCTAAGATAAATACTTGATATAATTTTCATGGTGAAATGCATTAAAGCATGCATTAATCATGTGGAGGCACAGCGGCGTGGAGGTTGCACTGCTGCCTCGGATGTACCCTGCCTTGCATTTGCATGTTTTTCTGGTGGGTTTACTCGGCATGCTTCAGTTTCCTTTCAAAGTCATATAGGATGTGGGGTTTTGTTATGCTATATTGACCCTGCTAGTGTATGTTTTGCTCGTATTCACCCTGCGATGTACTGGCGACTCATTCAGGGATGGGCGCAACCCTGAATGGATGGCATAATTAAACATGTATAACGAAGATATTTTTAAAGTTCTGAACACTCCGTGGGCTAAGTTTATAACTAGTTTTAATTTCACAAAGACGTTTATCGTGTGGTGATTGGTTATGTGGAGAAAGAAAAAGGAAGGATAGGAACTGGGGTTTTGGTACGTCAGATAGAGACAGCACGCGTGCAATAAAGAAAGCCCGCTCAGAAGAACATGCATTGAATTCTGTGTTCGTGTCTTCGACCACCAGATCACAAACCCAACATTTACACAATATTTAAGTTAAACTTGTGCGATACCCATTCATACATCCAGTTTTTTGGAGCCTCATCACACCTGCCATAAAGTTCTCTACACTGAACATACACCTGGGGACCCCTTACTGCGAGGGAGCAGCACTACCGCCTCACTACCGTGCATGTTTAATACCTGCTTTAATGCATTTCATCATGAAAATGATAAAGTATTTATCTTAGCATTCTAAATTTTCAGAAAGCAGGAATATCATGAAGTGAATGGGTTCTGTATGGTGATCGCCGTCTCCTCTTAGTGCGGAGGAAGTCAGTTTAAGAAGTGTAGTGATTAACAACTGGGTCGGGGAATGCAACACAAAGCATTTAATGTGCTGCATTAATTTATGACGGGGTTTGACAAAATCTAGTAAATTAAACATTGATTTTAGGAAGTTTATTTTACGACATTCTACTTTAATTATGAAGTAAACTATGAGAATAAAGTGAAAATGTCGACTTTAATCTCAACATAAACAGCGAGAATAAAGTGGAAATGTTGACTTTAATCTCAACATAAATGGCGAGAATAAAGTGGAAATGTTGACTTTATTCTCGACATATAGTTTGTTTTTTTCTTCCCTGTGTGCATATTGTTTTTTTCTTCACCGTGGCCCTAATACGATTCCGTAGGGCTATACCACAAATAGCATTATAAATGCAAGTTGCAGGTTTATTATTTATGCATAATAGCTTAGCTTGAAGCAAGGTCCATATTAATGCAGTTTGCCTAAATGATGGTTCAGTTGGTAAAGATGTCATCACCAAGTTGCACTTGTTTTATTTTATTTTAATTTGGTGAATACTATGTAATGCACCTGGGCTTGAAGTCTTGAAGTAATGGTGCAACTATCAGTAATAATACTATTATTTATTTATTGTTATTATTTATTAGTTTAAATATTATGCAGTTTAATGATGATAAAGTTGTTTAAAAAGTCACTTTAACGTGTCAGTGGACAGAGATTGTTAACATTAACAGAAAGTGTAATTGGTTTACAAAAAATATTTACTATTTATTCCTTTTCTAAGACATATTCAGTGCAGTACAACTTTTGACAAGCACTTCTGGATATTTTACTAAGTCTAAATGCCTCTTTGTATGGTTGAAAATATGTTGTCAAAATTATAGTTTAAGTTTTTGCAAAATTTGTTCAATAAAAAGGTTCTATATTTTGACTGCATCTGTCATGCAATGTGATACCTTCTCCATTAGTGCCACCCCCTTGAAAACTATCACTTTATGGGGCAATGTAAACCTGTATTAATACTTGTGTGCACATTAAAATGTTTTTTTTGTACAATGTACAATACTTTTGACAGTGGAATAGGTTATTCTTATCCAGTAATTGCAGTGGAAAATGTGGTTAACATCCACTCATGCATGAGGAAAAAAATACCGTTGAATACCGTGAAACCGGGATAATTTAGAAAAATACCGTTATATAGAATTTTGGTCATACCGCCCACCCCTAATAGGGTTCCTCCCCCACATCCCCCTGCCCACATTTAACTATAAATGCTGCCTCGTAGCCACTTAATTCACCCGATAAAGCTCTGCCTTATACTTATTTGTCTTCAGACTAATTACCTGAATATCTCTCCTAGATGCACATCTGCCATGGAAACACCGACTGCCTGGAAGGATAACTTTAGTGTCTGTACACTTGCAAATTTCCTAAAATTCAACAAATACACAAAACTAAACTATTTCTTACAGAATCACATGGGGCCTCATGTATAAACAGTGCGTACGCCTGTTTCCATGATCACATATGCATGTTTTCGGCTCGGTTTTGGAAACTGGCAGCACCCAGCGTCAAAGCAGTGTTACTGTTCCTGGGTGGCTTCCCTTTAATTTTTTAGATTCACATCCCTGACACGGCTTTATCAAATACACTGACATTAATCGCATATTGTTTTTTAGTTTAAGGCATCTGATTGTAATCAACCTCTAACCATATAATGGTGCACAGAATGGCCAAACTATTCCAAATACTATAGCTGGTTTAGCGTTGTTACTCTCAGTGCACCACTGAGTATTTTAACCCACTGTACCACAGTGTGGAATCATAGCTCTACAGCAGCTGACCAGAAAGTTCTATCACAGATTGTGTCAAGAGCGGACAGAATTATTGGGGTACAGCTTTTAGCACATGCAGCCTCAGCCATGTGTACAGTCTATTTGAACTTTCTTGCACAAACCTCGCGATTTCATCCCAAGAGATATAAACGCACTCCATCAGTCTATCAAGTGCTCCCAGTAGAACTGTTTGCACTTATAAGTACAATCACCTCACTGTAAACCTGTGATAGTTGTAATATTGTACAACCTGAGCCACTTAAGCTTTCATATTGTATATTTTCATTGTTTTTTTTATTGTATTACTATTATTGTTGTTTTTGTTATTTTACCATTTTATAGGAAAATAAGTTTATGGAGGATTTGCATATTGAATCACATTGTACCATTCAATAACAAAGAAATTCAAATCAATTCAATAGAAGAGAACACATATTTACAGATGATGACGACTGGCTTCCAAGTCAATTTAGATTTCCAGGCGCTATCTTCTTGGAGCTCTTAATATCATTTTTCAGATGAAATGCAGTAAAGTATATGCATTACATTATACAGATAAATTTAAAATTTCACTTCTATAATGTATACTGTTATTAAACGTGTGGACATGGTGGACAGTGGTAGCAACAAACTGGCGATTGTGTGGTGAATGGTTACTTAGAGAAAGAAAAAGGAAGGAGAGAAATTTTGGGTTAGTACGTTTGAAAGAGACAGTACTGCTGCAATAAATTATTTCATCGAGGGTCACGCATGGCGCAGCATGCATCTTGCAGTAGGCAGGAACAATCTCTGGACCGGGCACCAGCTCATCACTACTCCTGCGCCACTGTGGCCCTATGTTTAATAACATGCTTTAATTCATTTCATCATGAAAATGATATCAAGTATACATATTAGTATTTAAATTGTTCAGAGAGCTGTAATATCATGAATGTAATATATTCTGTGTCCTGTCGGCGTAAGAGAAAGCCCATTTAAGAAACAAGTAGTGATTCACACACAGAGAGTATAGAAGAACACACATAATACAAAGCATTTAACGTGCTACTTTAGTTACAATGGGATTTGAGAAACTAGTAAATTAAAAGATTTTAAGATTAAGTTTGACGTTCTACTTTAATGACAAAATAAACTGATTAAAGTGGAAATTTCAAGATTGATGTTGACATTGAGCTTTTTTTTCCCCACTGTGTCCCTATTTTTCTTCTTTTCTCTGTACCCTAATAAGCTTCCATATGACACTCAGATGGTGGGCTACAACTTGCCTTTTCACGGTGACTTTGATATCTGATAGCTTCTTTTTTTATTTCGGGCACTGTGCGACTTTCTGAACTTGAACTTTCAATCAACTTCCTTTTGTTGTTTATACAACTGCTTAAACCAATAAATAGTACTTTTTCCTTGCGTCCACTTGGCATTCGCCGATATTCTTTTTTCCCCCTGTGCTTTTGCCATTGTCTTTTCACAGAACACTGAACATAAGGAAATATTTATTTTGATTTGCATATTCAAACAGGCGTAATTCTGGGAGGAGTCTGGGAAGGGTGGGAGGCGCGTACACGAGCATTACATTTCATGCAGACCGGAATTTATGTGGCGGAAGTACGTAGAAATAGGCTTACTCATGGTTTTCTGCATCTGAACTTTTTTGTGCATACGCACATTTCGACTCTTGTCCGTATGCCATGTTTTAGTGTGAATTCTATGCACGGTGTTAAGCATGAGGCCCCTGGTTAGCTCAACAACCTTTATTCTTTCTCATTATACTTTGGCACTTTAAAAAATAAATAATTGTTCCTGTGTGAAGAACATTGCAGTCATGCTTGCCAGTTGTCTGGCTTTAGAATCTCATGTCCGCTGCAGCCAAAACGTTATTTTACCATCTATGAAAGAAGGCCAGAGTGAGCGCTTAACCCTCGGATTGGTTGCTGAAGTACTGTCATGCTTTTATCACATCTTTGTTAGACTCTTGCAATTCTCTTTTTGACATTCTGCCTATGTGAAGTATGAATATGTGACAGCTAGAAAATAGCTCAACAAGAGTTTTTAGAAACTTAGATGCTGATACTTTTCACAGGCAGTAAACCAACAAATCCAACAATAATTCCTCAAGGAAATAAAACTGGCCTCTTTTACAGCAATGGGGGAGGGAAAGCTCATGCAATATAAACCTATCAAAGTTTAAATTTCTACAACAGGCATTCTTAATGCTCTACACTGTATCATACCACTTTAAGCACTCAACACCTATTTCTCTGACAATCACTTCATCAGTCTACACGCCAGTCTCTGAGTTGGTCTGATATGGCATTGACGAGAGGGTTTTAATCCCTCACATTCCTCTAATCACGATGGACATGCTTTTTCAATTCAAGAGAGATTACAGTTCCGATGAAGCTTTGCATTGCAATTTCAATTAACAAGGCCCAGGGACAGACACTCAAGTTGGCAGGGGTTGATCTTAGCTCACCATCCTTCACACATGGTCAGCTTTATGTCACTTTCTCCCATGTTATTTCCCCAAGAAACCTATATGTCCTCGCTCTGATAGTAAAACCAAACGTATTGCATGTCAAGAGGTCCTTGGATATGAAAGCTATCAATATAAATTCTTCTCAATATAAATGACATTTAAAAAAAAAAAAAAAGTATTTATTTTTAAAGTTTGACCTGTTTCACTATTATGTGGGCGGAGCTGTGGGGGCCAGCTAGTATAACAAACGAAAATAAAATGCTTGTCACAATCTCAAGTCACAATTCTAATAAAATGTTCATGTTTATCAAGAAGATACAAGCTACTATGCATAACAAGTTTACATGTAAAATATACACATTTAAGGTAACAAAGCTATTGGTTGCAATGCAAAGAGGATAAAATCATCATCTATTGTTTATCTAAATAAAAATGTGAACTGCTCTTCAGAACATAAGCTCACTCACTGTTCAAACCTAGAAAAGGAATGTTAGTTTTAATAGACAATATTTCAAATACTTTCTGATCCAAGTTCAAAATAAGTACTGTTCCTAAAAACTGTAAAATGAAAAGAACTTTTTGCTTCACTTTTTTAATGTATAAGCCAATATTCCAGTCTTCTCTCTCTTTTCCAAAGTCTGTCTGGATGCTTTTCACAAGAAGTTCCACTTGTAAAACTATGTACTGTACACATTACCTCCAGTGGCGGCTGGTGAAAAAAAATTTGGGCAATGGTGCAGTTTTTTTTTTTTTTTTTTGGAACAAACTGAAGCAGCACTTATCTATTATGTAGCGTCTTTCACATCGGCCTACATAATAAAGTGTCTTTCACTTCTATCTATTATATAGTCATATCTATCTAATCATTGCACATGCTCCCGCGATCCTCACGATAGTGTCGATGCATATCTTGGCCTGTCAAGTACCAGACCCATAGGACAAAGCCACGCTAAAATGTATTATATCTTGTCAACCATGCTGCCCAATCTGATGCCAGCTTTCCAATTTCTACAGTGTTCCAAAACGTCCATGACATCCACAGTCTCCTTATTCTTCCCATAACCTACCCTATAGATGTGGAAAGGAACTGGTGCAGCTGCCATCCAAATTTTATACTACAACTGTCTCTAAATTGCCCAATCCTCAGCCAATTTCCCAAATTCCCCATTCTGCCAAAACCCACACCAGAACGTTCACACCCCCACCTCCATAACCTTTGTATATTGTGCACTTCCGTCTGTCCTATAAGACATCCATAGCATAAATCCAATCCAAATCTTATTCTGTCTCTATAGATAATAGACTGCCCAGTCCTTGGCCCTGTTCTGGTGTATTCCATAAATCCACATCATACCATCACTAGTCCTCTGATATTTCTGAAGTCTTGCATCCCAGTTACCACCCTCATGGAGTCATTCCCACTGTAATTTTATTTTTTACACTTGCTGCCAGTCTTCCCAGTGCTATGCAGGTTTTCCACTTACCTCACCTGGGCACAAATTCTCACTAAGATTCACAGACCCCCACATCTTAAAAGATAACTCACCCCCAATCCTATCTTATACTACACAAACAGGAAATGTCCAATCTACATCTTGTTCTGCATTTACGATCAGAATACCTATATTTCCTTGAATATACATTTTGCGCTCCTTTCCTTCAGGCCTGAAATTCCCTCAATTACTGTCTGATTAAATTGAGCAATTTCAGTAAGAGGAGAGAGAGGAGAGGCTGGGAGCATGCAGTGTGTTGCAACACCCACTACACAACAAACCACCTAAAAAAGAAAAATGAAAAATAGTGGCTGGAGTGCCAATCCTGAAACCAACCCCATGTTTTCCCTGCAAGTTGGAGGACCTGCTTGCAGGCTAACGTCATACCCAGGATGGAGCAATTGCAGGTTAAGGGTCTTGCTCAAGGGCCCAACAGAGTGGAATGATTTCTGGCATTTACAGGATTCGAACCAGCAACCTTCTGATTGCCATCATAAGTCCCTAGCCTCAGAGCCACAACTCCAACAAAAAAATAACCTCATACTATTGTCTAGATAAATGTTTCCCCGACCTTTTTTTCCTGTAATGGCACACTTTTTGTAACCAAGATCATCCCAAGGCACACCACTATCTTACTAACCACAAACACATATGCAGTATATCTCATACACTTGCTCAACTGCCCTTGTTCAACCTACAGGAACACTGAATCAGACAGTACTTTGCAGTACAGGATGTAATTTAGTAATGCAGATGCAACTTAATGTGGTTTTATGTTGTAGCAGGATAAAAAAAATCACTTTTTTTGATTCCTTGGGAGCTATAGGGGTACAGGATTCAGGAAACACCTGATTCAATTTACAAAATCAACCAATTAAAAAAAGCGGTTTAAGAAAAGAGATCTATTTGTACCATTCAACTTCCCTAAACAAATTCTGATCTGCAAGTAGTTTCTAAATATACAAAACATTTTCATTAGGAAAACCACATTTAGATGTGGAACACTGACAGCAAACAAATACATTCCCATTACTTCATTAAGCAAATGACTATTTAAAATACTGTGCACACCTTGGATATCCAGGGATTCCTCAGTCGTTACTACTGTATGCACCACTGGACATGCATGAAATATTTTTTTCTGCAAAAGCTGCCCATGGAAATTACATTATATTATTACGCCTAACCATAGTTAGAAAGCAACAAAAATGTAAACATCTCTACAGAGTCATACATCCTAATGACTAGGGACTTCTGCTTCATTTCCTAATAGTAAATATAAATAATGTTTAAATACCTAGTTTTGGTGTTGCTACAATTAGAAGCTCATGGCCGACAAAATATCATATTCAAAGATAGTCCCCAGGTAAGTAGTAATTCTAAGGACACAAAGAGAATCTGACAAGTGGCAGTGGGACAGCTCCTATTCAATACAAGTGGGTTTCTGCTACATTTATAAAATTTCCTTATTCCTTTTGCCTGTTAATGAGAAGTATGTTCTGAGAATTTTCATGTAAAGACAACAGCCCACTCTACTAAGGAGTTTAAGAAAATTATGAGCTTGAAACCTCAAGATCAGCCAAAGCTCCTAGAACTCAATAGTTCATATTATACACAGTTAAAATTAATTACTGTAACATGTTAACTTACACAGCAAAAGTACAATACTTGTACCATTCATATACACAGACCATATGGTGAACAGAACTACACTGACTGATATTCACAACTTAATTTTTATAAATGATTTTAAAGCAAAAAGGTTAACACTACATAGTGTAAATGGATGGCAAGGTTGCTATTGAACAGATATTCTCTTAATCTCACTTTAATATAAAATTGAGGTCAACACCAAATGCAGGGCCAGTTTATACTAAAGAAATGTAACTGCAACCCTTGGATTTCCAAACAGCATTTGTAACCCACATTGAGAAAAGATATGCTAGGTAACTAAATAATTATATAATGTAACATATTCTGAATATAGTTGATGCATACTGGCAAATGAGAATTTTTTAGGCGAAACATATTACATTCTAACTACAAGCACAATGTTATTTCTAAGAACATGGAAGCTGTCATGTAAACCAATATTTTAAAGTAAAATATTTTCTTTCTTTATTTTTTATAAATATGTGCCTGTTGGAATAAATTCCAATTAGAGTAAAAGGCTAAGTATGTGTGCTTTTTCTTGAAGGGTGCAGGACATCAAGAATAATATCAGTACAGGGCATTTTTACAAAATGTATTATACTTTCTTACAGTCACCACGCTACATTATAGCACAATCATTAAGCAAGAAAATTTGTTTATGGGTCAGGTTTGCAACATCAATGGAAATTTTATGGGATTATAAGAATGACACATTTCAGTTAGGTATCCCACTGTAGTCCATATAAAGCAGGAAAATTTAAATGAAATGCTACTCTTATTGCTAAATTTCCCCCAATTATGAGCTTACACATATGCAATACCAAACACCTGCTCACTCATGCGAGATACTGTACCTTAAAAACAAAGCAACCCTACTTTACAGAATTTCTAAAATAACAAACTTTAAGAGACTTTTTCATTATGTAGTATTTTTCTATAAGCATCACTCATCAACTTACTATAAACTCTGTACAACAAACAATTCTAAAAGAATTTATCTAAACATTAGAGAAGACACTGCAGAGATTTATTATTACAATTAAGAGAGGTTTAAAACTCACTTAATATCACATAATAATCAAGGAGTAGGAAATGGTCTTACAATCTGGCAGTCTGAAGTGACATCCTTTAACAGAAGCCATGACACACCTCCTACAAAAAAAGACTATGTCTAATGCCACAAATATTATACCACATGATTAAAAAACACAATAGAAATTTTCAAGACGGAAGATCCTACCCAGCAGTAAAGGCTGGAATACTGAAACTGATCGTGGACTCTGTGCCAGTCTGTCCCAGGATCCATGTACACCATCACATGGGGTCAATTTAGCACCACCAATTAACTTAAAACTCACCTATTTAAGATATGGAAGAAAACTTCATACCAAGCTAATAAAAGTGTGTAAACAATTAGGGTTTAATTTTTTTTTTTTTGTTATAAATTGATCTATTTGTATGGAATGATTACAATAAAATTAATAAAAAATTTTTAAAAAAGTGTGTAAACAGACAGCAAATAGTGCACAAGATTTCAAACCCGGACATCAGGCATGAGAGGAAGCAATGTTAACAACTGAGCTACATCTTATATACGTTTTGACCTGCAAGGAAATAAGCCTTCTATTACTGAACAAGAAATAAAAGGCCAAGTTCACACAAATTTAACATTTGAGGGAGACGCAGTTTAGTAAAGCCAGAAAGCACTCATGTTACTATTTAGGCCTAGTTCTTTTTTCTGTTACTACCCATGAAGATTGTAACTTTATCTGTA
Source organism: Erpetoichthys calabaricus (assembly GCF_900747795.2). Lineage (NCBI taxonomy): Eukaryota > Metazoa > Chordata > Cladistia > Polypteriformes > Polypteridae > Erpetoichthys > Erpetoichthys calabaricus. The sequence continues at coordinate 59,145,461 of NC_041405.2, read as the reverse complement.
ACACCATAGTCCATCTGTTCACTAATCCACAAATACATACTTAAACATAATAAACAATTGAGGAAATTCTATTGTGTAAGGTCAGTGTTTCACTAGCCTATTAAAGATAATTTCAAAATGTATTATGCATTTAATATTTAAAAGTAGTCATAACTATTTTTATCTAATAAATTCAACTTTAACTGTTCTGGTCGATTTCACCAAAACAGTGTACGAACAGATATATGGAAGATTCTGTAGACTGATATGGATGCCACACTCATCCTATTTCCTCACCCCCTGCCCCAAGTAACTACCATCCTGTTTCCCAATTTAAAGGACTACTTTGGCACGCACAGTGCCAATGATAAACAGCAACTCAGGTACAAAGGTGTAGTTGCATAAGCACGACAAAACATTTTGAGTGTCAGAGAAATGTTTTTTATGGAATCATGTTAAAAAATAAAATTTTGCTTTACTGGCATTTCTATTAATATGTCAGATCCCAAACTTTGTTATCATCCCCCGAAAAAAAGCATAGAATAACTCGGTTTCTAAAAAGTGCCTTTCCACGTATCTAAATAAGCTAAACTCTATAACTAATAAAGACTTTTGATACCTTCACTAGAACTAATGCTCAATTTAGTCTTTATCAGGATTACCTGTTATAGTTAACAATGTCTGCCAAAACAATGTGTCACATGATACATTTTAAAACATTACTTGAAAATAAAAAAAGTTTTGCTTTGACAATGTATACTTCGTAACATTCAAACAAACTACTAAAGTTCAAATTCCAAATAAGGATGCTAACAGTAAAGTTTAATTCAATTCCAAATATTTTCAGTAGAAATGAAAACTTTTCAACCTATATTTGCAAAACACTTTTTTCCTCCCCCACAACCTCTTAAAAAGCAGTAATGAGCACCCTAGGGGGAAAGAAAAAAAAATACCCATAATTACTGCTAATTTGTTCTGTAGCCAAAATCATTAAATTAGACATAAAGGATGTTTTGCATAACTTGATATATTTAATCAAACTAGAAAACAAGTGCTCTACTTTAAAATTACCTTATGAAGAAGCTTAAAACAATTTTCATTCTTTGTTATCTGATAGACTGTCTCTGGAGAATGAAGCATTTTTTAAAACTTAAACAGAAGAAAAGCAAATTCCTCAGCAAATAAAAACCATGCACTTCTGTGTCCTTCAGTGTATACTTATTTGGCCTTTGAACCATGCATGTGTCAACAAACTCAGTAGCAGACAGATGCCTACAACCTGTTTACAAGACAGAAAAATTAAACAAAAAGAAACCTGCTGCCAATTTAGAACTTTAAAATGAATGATCACTTGGCAATAATTATGCTTACTGCTAATCTGAATCACTTAAAAGCATAATTGTGCTACCAACTTACAAGACAAAGTAGTAATGGTATGAAGGAAAAGTGGGTTTATGGAAATATATTTTGCTGCATAAAAATAAAAATACTAAACATGAAGGGGTCTGAACTGTACAATTTGTGAAGTGCAAAACATTTCAGTTCATAGCTCAGGTGTTGTATTGTATAACTGATACTTTTTACATCTGATATAATTTATATGTTTACATCTGACTGCACCGTTACAGCATCTTTCTAAACTTACAGGCCTACCAACAAATATATTTAATTTGATTATGGGGAATAGCGACAATATATTGAAAATACTCTCCTAGGACTGAGAGAAATATTTTTTACTACACCTTTTTAGTATAGTTGTATGTACTGCCACCTGTTACACGGATAGCTGGGATCCAAGACTGGCTGGGCTATGTAGTGTTAATGGCATCACACATTAACCACCAACAATGCATTTGATCAATGCTTCCATCTCACTGTGTCACCTTCAGCAAGCAATTAAACCTGCCTGTGAGCCAGTTATTAAACTTGTATATATCTAATCAATTATGAAGTATACATGTAATCAATTGAAATGTATCCTGATCTTGCAAGTCACATTGGGAAAGAGTGACTAATATAGTGTAGAATAATCTTAATGACATCAAAGCCAAGTTCTCTACCAAAGTGAACCATGGCAGAATGCTTTTTCGTGGTAGAATAATTTTTAATCCTTGAAAGAGCACCTTACAAATGGAAATCAAAACATTGCACTGACATTAGGCTGACAACTCTGAATGTGCCCAGGATGAATAACTGCACTCCAAGGTGGGTCAGGCACATAACTACAGTTGATTCCTGCCTCAAGGCTAATGCAGCTGGGACAGTCTCTCAGACCCAAAACCTACCCCGAAGCCCCCCAAAAGATCCGACATGGAAATGAGATTTTGCGAAAAACTTTTAGCTAAAAGTAATCTCAATATTATATTCTATATGCTTTAATTGGTCTAGATTGCATGATTTTAAAATTTAAAATAAAAAAAAATCCAAAATTATGGTTGCTCAATTTCCAGGTCCTACTTCTGCATTATGTTCTCAAAGTTCCCACTCACTCATTTTCTAAAATGGAAAGAGTGAAAACTGACTCCCATCCACATTCTACCCCAGGCAGATCTACCATGTAACATGCATTACCTCTCATCTCTTTAGAATTTGGGAAATCTACGTAGCATTTAATATACAAACATATAACGGAGATTTAATGAGCACCTTAATGAACTCATATAAGCGATTACTGCGTTGTACTGTAAAAAAACGGCAGAGAAATGTTCTGACATAAAGCACCCCCTACTGACGGTTTTAAATAAAGATTTTGTGAAGACAACACCATTGCAAAATTTGAAAAGACGTCAGTATTAAATATAAATCCAAGACGTACTTTAATAGAAGTAGTATCATCAAGTCCACGTTTTCTATAGTTTTCACAACAGAATTTAAATCCCGAGAAAATAAAAAACTCAATTTTTAAAACCGACATTTAAAAACTTCCACAAAAAAAAAAAAAGTTTATCAAATGCTAAATAATTGCAGACCTTGTAGTGACGTTGTATGTGTGCTACATAAACAACCTTGCGAATGAGCTACCTGTAAAGACGCTAGATATAAAAGACTGACGAACTGGCTGGGCAGATTTATGCACATGTACACACTAACTGACAACTGGCATGGTTTACATCATTATTCAAATAAATGAACGTTCAGATCGGGTCAGTTCATTAACAATCGACTTTGTAAAGAAGTGTTAAAAAAGAAACCAATAAAAGTACCAAATACGAGATTTTTCCAAGTACACGATCCCCACCCAGAAACACACGCGTAAACTCACCAAGGCGTGTCACCTTTTTTGAATGTTCATTATTTATTTAGGAATAAACCTTGCTGCTAAACTTGCCCCATACTACGGGTTTTATCCAGCGGGATCTGTCTGCTGGGTAGCTGATACCACATTACTATTTGGCAATGCATTCCGATATCACTTTTAATATTAGTCTTAAAACCTACATTAAAAATATATAAATGTACATACAGGGAAGGATTTAACATTTAAACTCGCTACGAAATTGTTCTCCTTTATTCATCGTTTCCTCAATGTGACTTTTCTCAAACATAATAGTGACAATAACCAGACGGAATAAATGATTTGGTTATTTACTAACAGACAGAAATCTGAAACGCAGGCACTTCCGATCATAACTAACCCACTCTTCTAGAGATGCGGTATTTGCATAATCAAGCACTACAAAGTTAAACACGTTAACTTTTAATGCCAAAACAATTTAACAAAACTGTTTACAGACCAATGTGCCATTTAACAAGCGTACCATAAGATACTAAAAAAAGGATAGTGAAGTCCAACATTCCAATGTGTCTAAGTTAACATTTTTGGCGCACAAGCTTGAAAAAAATCTGAAACACAATGCAAACATTGGTGAAATCAAAGCATCATTTCAACTCGCACTTTGGAGTTTGTATTTATTCATGGAAAAAAAATCATAAGCAACGAAGAGCCAACCCAGGAACAAGAGTTAAATTGCTTAAAAAAAGCCAGACGCCAACAGCTCACGAATCCAGACAAGTAGAACTTACTCCACGTTTTCGAACACACAAGAGCGCGAGAGCCTCTTCGTCACTAATACGCCGGGCAACGATGTTTGTTTTCCAGCAACCAGGGGACTTCTTTTCATGCTTCCATGCACGAAACTCACCACTTTTCCTCGCCTCGCCTACTCTCCTCTCTGTCTTTTACCAGGCGTGATCCAGTTATCCACCCTAAAACTTCCCCTTTCCTCTTCCAGCTTGAAAGCGCTACAAAAATAGGAAAAAGCCACAAACTTGAACTACTCCCGCCCACTTAGAGTTCATTGGTCAGTAATGAAGTTAAGGGCGTATACGATTTGGCAACTGCTTTGACAATCATTCATTTTCCAACGTTTCCCTCGTGAAAGGAAATCGGCTTCCGAGACTTCCTTCTGGGATTGCATCACAATACATGTCTGCGTATTCCAGATGTAAAGTGTTATATTCCAGAAGTTTTAAGTTGCTCGGGGTCCCGCTTAAAAGGCATTCTTTGCATTGTATTTAAACTCGTTATTGTTTTCTCAGCTTTTAAAGTAAGTTGTTATATTAAGAAGTGAGCCTTTTACCTACACGTTATAGGGCGACGCACCCATTACTACCTGAACATTTGACGTTTGGCGAGCGTTGACATTGCATTCAGAAAAATATTCTGTGAAGATTAACTGCCATAAAACAACATAAAATATACTAGTTACATTGATTTAAAAAGGCTGACCCCATAAAGGGGTAATATGAAAAGTAGCAGCGCTTTCTTGGTAGGCGTGTTCATAATAGCAATGTGAATAGCGTCTTCGTCAATGAAATGTATGCTGGCAGAATTTAGAAATTTTATTTTTAATTTTCTAGAATATTTTAGTAGATTACATAACTATTCAGAGGGACTTTAGTAAATATTATAATTTATTGCTTAATTTAAATCTTCGTGTCTGCATATCACATTGAGGCTGTATAAAGCATAAAATGTTCTAGCAAACGGCAGCAGCCGTTTTATTAACAATTTCACACTCTCAAAATATCTGTGCATTCTGTGACAAAATGAAAAAATCTCAGATCTATATATCATTATAAGTGAGACATTTTTTTTTATCTGAGAATGATAGACGCACTCTCATAAAAAGTAATACAGTTCATCCGAATCTTATAGTTTAAAACATTTGTTTCTCATCTCATTATTGTTAAATGTAGCTGGAGCTGTCCGTTCCAGACAATAAGAGACTGTCCTTCACATATGTAAAGCAGCAAGGAAAACTGATCACAATCTGTAATTTACAGTTCTAAAAGAAAATTTATTTATTAATATATTTAACCAAAATAGCAATTTTACATTTGACCAGATGGTCATCATGCATTTATCCAATATAATGCATTCAGCTTATAATTAAAAAAAGTCATGATTTTTCCTATAATATAACATTGTGCAAACATTCTCTGCATAACAGTTCCAGGGTATAGTCCAGCCACCCACTTTCAAATTGTGCTATGTCCATTACAGGGTCACAATGCATGAGGCATGGTCATATGTTTAGTATTTCATTGATATGTATAGCTAGTGAAAATGTGATGCATCCGTATTCTGAAGCTGCCAATTCTATTACAGTCTACCTCTGCAGAAGTCTATCCCACCTGTATAAGACATATGAGCAGATCAAGGGTTTAACATTTTAACTGAAATTAACACAAATTTAAAGCTGGCAAAAATAGTGTACAATGTTAGCTTTGTTTAAAAGTCTGACTAGGGGAACATATTTTATGGATTTCTTCAATATATTGCATCTGGCTCAAAATAGTAAAATATAACAGCTCTGATCATGCTTATCACAGGCAGGTAATTTATTCAACTTATCATAGAATGTAAACATTTGCTTAGTAACATTAAATGTTTTAGTTAATTTTCTCAAAAAAAATTTGTTACAAATATATAGGTTAACAGAGTGTTTTGTGACAAAGCAGTATACAGTATTTGTAATCCATTGATAAACACTGCAATTTAAAACTTTTCTGAAAAAAATCCCTATTGCATTTTAATTGTAATATCTTTTTTCATAAACTACACATATGTAGTTGACTTTACATGATGTTGTTAAAAGTTGGTGAAGAAATCCATGAGTATGGATTGTCATGACCACCAGGATTTTTAAATATAAGACCAGGAAAAACACCTTAATTTAATCAGGAGGTTGTGAGATTTTAGAATTATTACAAAAGGTTAATCAAACATAGCCATGGTCAAAACATGGTAAGTCAAGTGGTCAGTCGTCATATTTAAGGGATACTACTAAACTCAAAGTTACAACCAGACACAGATTTTTCTAGCAATAAGTAAAACTAAACACACAAAATGGCAGTGCCCAAAAAGTTTTGACATGTATCTTCGGAGATAGTATATGTGTTTCAATTAATATATTGATTTGTGCAGAGATAAATTTAGTTAAATGTTAATTTGCTAAAAATAATGAATAAATTATCAGTTAGTATTCCTTGATATTTTATGTTCCACAATAAATGGAGCTGGTTAGAAATAACAATGGCATCACGAGTATGAGATTTGAAAGAAAGCAGAAAACAGATAAAGATGGAATCATTTTGTAAGTGCCTTTGATTCACTTAAGAGAAACTGAGTATTGTCTTGAAAATATGTGGACAAAAAACGTAAGTCCAGCAGTTTTTATACCTTTAATAATATAAATTGTTGAAACACTTGTACATAATATGGTTCAATATGAAGATGAGTGATGTACAGCAGGTTTTAATGCACAGATGATTGTCTCTACCATTATTAGTCTGTAGCTGCATGTACTGGAAATAAATTAAAAGAACACTATCTATAAATTTTTTACCATTCTAGTTAGGTTCACACATAATATATTAGCCAAAATTAGTCTGGTTTTATTCAATTTCCTCAGTAATATATGAATGATTAAGAAAGTGGTGTGGAATGGTTGCTCTGAGGCTAAGGATCCGTGCTAGTATCTGGAAGGTAGCCAGTTCAAATCCTGTTACTACCAGAAGGGATCCTTATCTGTTGAGCCCTTGAGTAAGGACCTTAACCTGAAAGTTGCCCCAGGGGCATTGTATAATGGCTGACCCTGTGCTGTGACCTCCAAAGGTCATGCAAAAAGATGATTTCCCCTCAGGGATTAATGAATTATATATAAAAAAAGATGAGTTGATAAAAGAGATTGCTATATAAATCTATAAAGTATTTGTACTTGTCTTGTGTTATCAGAAAAACTGGAATGAAATGCCTACCCTGCTCATTCTTTCTTCAGTCTAGTTTGATCTTTAACATTTAAGTTAGTCATCTGCAGAAAGCTATATCTGACTTCAATGAACTATGATATTCAGTTCACAACTGAGACCCTTTCAGAACTTTAATTTTTACCCATTGTGCTCCTTAATAACATTGATATTTGTTGTAAGTTTAAGTTTTGCGTATTGTGTTTCCTTCAGAAGCTGTATTTTATCCTTTTACTTCTAACTCATAAAAGGCTTCATATGTTAAACATTGCAACAATAATATCTCAAAAAATTAGGTGGAAAAGAACAAAAAAAGTGAGAATAACTCTTCTGTGGTTGCCTTACCATCCTGTCCTCTATTGCCTCACTGAGCGAGAGTAAGATCACATTCCTCTGAAATGCCACATAGCAAGGCAAACCAGAAGCAAATAGGGCACCACCAACGATGTACTGATTAAAAATACTGTTAGAATACAATGAAGTTATTGTTTCCTAATAAATAAAGAACATGATACAGTTAATAATGCTAAAATATGCTATAAGTTCAATATTACTAAAACAATACATATGTTTATCATTTCAGGTACTGTACATATGCTAGTGATATTTAAGCATTGGCACAGAACATGACTAAGAACAGTAAAAGCAAGGCCATTATATAATACTATTAATATTATCAGGTAGGTTATAGGCACTAAGTTTACTAAATTTTTCAACACTTATTAAAATTATACAATTTCCTAAAGAAAAATAGAAAGAGGCTGTTTTAGAATAGTATTACTAATTCTGGTAATCAAAAGCTGTTAATAATAGTATCAGTCACAGTCAACATATAAAGCCAATAAAAGACCAGTAGTAAAGTTTCTGATAAATATGGGGTTTGGAACAGTTAAGATGCTATAATTTTCTAACAATTTAACATTAATTGTGTTGTTAATTCTAGGAGTTATAGACTCTTCATTTCCAAAATCCAGACAGTATATAAGTACAGAAGCCATTAAGCAGGCCAAAAAATATTAGGCCTTATAGCACAATGTGTAGAGTACAAGTTCAAGGGAGTTATGCTGGTGCTTTATAATTCATTGGTGAAGCCTCACCTGGAGTACTGTGTTCAGTTTTTGTCCCTAGGCTAAAAAAAAGACATAGCAGCACTAGAAAAAGTCCAGAGATGCTAGATTCCAGGACTGCAGAGTATGAGTTATGAGGTAAGATTAAAGTTTAACCTTTTCAGTTTAAGCAAATAGAGATTAAGAGGTAACATAATTAAAGTTTTTAAAAATGGAAAGGAATTATTACAGTAGATCAAGGCTGTCACTTTAAAATTAGTTCAACAGGAACATATGAAAACTGTTGGAAACTTGCTAAGGGTAAATTTTGAACCAACATTAGAAAGTTTTTTGTTTTTGTTTTCGCACAGAGACTCAAAGATACATGGAATTAATGACAAAGTAAGTTGGTAGAGAGATAAATTGTGACATTCAAAACTTGACTTGATTTTGTTATGGAGAAATTAGGTGGATAGGATTGCTGAGTTCATTGAGCTAAATGACTTGTTCTTGTCAAAATATTTCTGATGTTCTAATATCCTTAGCAGTCAAATTACCATTTTCCCATGTTTAAATTCTTGCAACATAAAAGTGTGGTGTCGGGATGAATAAGAGGGTTAATTAGCTCACAGTGATTGGCTTTCCTTTCAGATGTATGTGTCAGTTGTATCCTTAGCACGTATAACCCAAAAAGTTTCTTCACTCCTCTGGGTATATTCATGAGTGCACTTTGTAGTGGACTGGCATCTCATCTAGACTTAGTTATTGTCTTGCACAAAAAGCTGCTGATACAAGCTCTAGATCCTCAAAATGTCTAATGTATTCATCTTACCTTAAATATAAATGCAAGAAAAAAGCATTTTGACATTAATTGGTAGATGGATTTAACACATTTAACTGTTTTTTGTGATTGGGCTCAAAAGCTTGTCATTAATATCTCAGTTGTTGTTTCTTTTCGCTAAAATACCTCAAAAGTGGAGTGTAACATCCATTTAATTAAGCTGTATTTAATATAACATGTATTGCAGAGTAAAGCTTTCAAAACACACAGAAACACATATTTAGTAACAATAGGACTAATGACATCTGTCTGTTTGGCTATTAATTGCTGCCTAATCAAGGCTTGTTTAGCTTGGCTTTGGCATTTTTGCAGTGTTTAGTATACTGTACAGTATAACAATGGATTGTACTTAAGCAGTCTTAATTAATTATTCATGTAATGTCACTCATGCTCAACAGCATCCCAAAGCACTTGCTCCTGTGTTACATAATGGCATGCATATTTTTATGATTTAGTCACAAGCAGGATGAGTGATGTACTGAGGGCCAGAAAATGAGCCAAGGGTGTAATTGGAACCTGTAATTGTGTGGTTTCATGCACATCTACTTACCTGCTAAACCACACTTCTTACCATATTTGGTACTAGCAGAACAAAATAATACATACCGTACAAAGAATGAAGTTCCTCTAAGATGCTTCTTTGTCAAAACTAGACAAGCTGATATTGCAATCTGGACATATTTGTGTATATTTATAAGTATGTGTGTATTTAGATTTGCATTTATGGTACCCTTGAATCAGGGTAAATTGTGAGGCTGAACTAACATTGTTTTGGCTGCATTCAGGGGTGTGGTAATGTGGTAATCCAAAAGGAAGAGTCAGGCAAGTAAACAGACCTCAGTAAATCATGTCAGGAGTTCATCATTCTTTCATAAAGGTCATATGCAACACATGGTGTTGACATACAGCATGCAGTATACACCTCATCCTAAAACAAATTCATTGAGTTTAGAATTTTACAGTAGTTTTTGGATTATTCTTGAAATCTTTGAACAGCCAAAATTTTCCACTGTCACTCACAAGCCTCTTTTTGAGAAATAGGTTACATACATTTCAGAATAGTATACATTTTTTCTTTGAGAAATTCTTTGGAAAGCAGAAATTGTACTTTCCTGTTCGGTTAAATTGTTTTTCAAAATTCTGCAGACTTGTTATGTTGCTTTTAGAATAGAAGTCAACATTTCAGGATGTCATACAGATTGCTAAAACTGCAAAAACCCTATGCTAAATTAAATTTAAAAAATGTACATTTTGTTGTGCACATTTGTTCAAAAGTGGAGTTGGTGACAAGGATAATTTTTACAACACAATCCTATGTTGGCACATTACAGTAAAGTATTTATCAGTTTAACCAAGATTATTCTGCTAATTTCTAAATCAGTTTCTGAACTGACCTTCTCAGACTATTGTTATTGACATGACACTATTTTATTTCAATTTCTGTCATGATGCAAGTATGCAGTTGAATGTAATTGTCAGGGTACAGGGTACAGACAGATACAATGGGCCAAAATTGCATGAATTTACTGTTACATTCCTAAAAGAGCATGAAATGTGGAAAGAAAAATGAGTTAATATATCAAATTTTATTGCATATTTTTTAAAAAGCATCTTTTTTGTATAGGCAGGCCCAGAATATTGCACAAATTATTGACAATTAAATTAAAACTGATTACACAAGTTACAAAAATTTAAAAAGATTAATTTACATATATTTGCAGGACAGTTCCATTCATGCCTGAGTTAATTGTCCAAGGGAAGTGGAATAGTCTATCCCAGTAATATATATTAGATTAGATTAAATAAACTTTATTAACCCCATGAGGAGTAGTCAAACCTGAGTGGATGGTCGCCTATCATATTCCACATTCCCAATATAGAGTCACTAATTAGCCTAACCTGTATGTCTTGTAATGTAGAAGGGAAAAACACAAAGTGCAGAGGCTGTGATTTTCCTGGAAAACTGAGGCAGCAGCACTAACCATCTGTACAACCTTTCTGTTTACCTCCAAAAAAAGAGAAAAAATAAATAATTAAAAGTATACATTTTTTCTTTTGTAAATGGTGGAACTAGTGAACTTGTGTAATTTAAGATGTTTCTTGCTGCTGATAAATTACACGCATTTAATCTGTGTTTAATTGAATTTGTCCCACTGATATGAGTTCTGAACCAAATCTCTCCTGACTAACTGATCTACTGACCACAATAAATGTAACCACCTTCTGGGAAAAGCTGGAATGTGCAGCATTAGCAAATACAAATTTAGCCTGTTCTTTCTTATTGTAACATGTTCTATCTGGAGTTTGAACTTACAACCTCATATGTCACAGAAAAATGAGTGACTTACCATGTTCTAGAATACTAAAATAGAAAATGTGTCTGTATTCTGCATGGAGCATGCAGGTGCAATCACAACACAGAGGAGTTTTAGCATAGATTGAACAAGATAGAAGTGAGTAAGCAGATCTGTGCACAATTTGCCACAAGTTGGAAAAATGGTAAGTAATTGTTTTAGGACATTCCAGTCCATTAAGAATGAATTTTAAGAACCATTATATGGGGAGAAATTATTAAAATGAATTCTGCACAAGAATGTAAATTAGCAAACAGCTCATGAAAGGTTAACTATGCATACACTACAAACAATGCATATGCATAAACTAATCAAAAAAAATTTGAAATGGGGGGGGAGTTTTGCTTTTATTTAGCAAAAAAAATTGGCAATGGGGTAAGCAAAATTTACTTAACAAGATTTCTTATAATATGCTAAATAATTATAAATACAAGTTTTTTGATAAGTCAATAATTCTTACAATAAGGAAAACAAGAATTAACGTCATGATGTAAATATTTTCCACTTGCTTAAATTTTGTTTTTTGCAGTGTAAATTAGTGGGCCCCTTGTTAGATTCAGTTAGATATAGTAAACCAGCCTAGAAGATTAACTGGCTCTCTATTTGCCGTCCAAACAGACTGAATTCATCTAGACATTAACACCTGCAAGACTAGTGTATTGAACTTAATACATTCCAGGAATTTACTACTTTTGTGCCATGAAGAATGATTTTGCTGAGCAGGTCCACCCAACAATGAAACACTGCTACACATTTGATTAGCAACAATAGTCCATAATGGGATGTCCTGCATGAATATAAAATAACGCATCTTGTTGGGCATTCTAGTCACTAAGATCCAGGCTGTTTATACTTTTCTTTTTTCGTCTATCTCCAACTGAGGTCAGTCTTTAAGACATGTGGTGTTTTGCTTTTCTCCCCTCTTCCTTCTTATCCACTTTTTGCATTTGCACATTCTTTCTCATCTCACAAAAAACAGTTGCCACTTTATTTGCAAGCACTGCACAAAGGCTCCCATAATCCCTTACCCTTGCACTCTGTGTGGCAACGTGATCTCCCTTCCTCCATTTTCTTGTCATGGAACAAGAATATCACTGTCTCTTCCAGGAACACCGATCATCAGCAATTTTGCCCATCGCTTGTATTATACCCCACGTAAGTGGTTTGCTATCAGTTTATCAAATGACCCCCTTTGCCACTTCTGCTCCTTAACTATACTAGGAACCTTCCACCACATGTTTTGGAACTGCCGTACTGTTGCTTTCTATTGGCTTGCTGTTTTGATGTCTCCCTCTTCAATGTTCTCTGTTCCTCTCTCACCTCAAATCTTTCTTTTTCTGGCCCTTTCTACACTCTCTCTCAGCCCAATCCAGCAGACGTTGTTCTCTCTGGGTACCATCACTACCAAACTTGCACTGACCTCTCGATGGAAATCTCTCTGTACTGTATCTACTGATTCTTGAAGATCTTCTTTCTAAAATCTATCTCATCTTGAACTCTCAACAATGAGGATTAAATTAGCATCTGGTTCCAACAAAAAGGTAGTGGCTTTCAGTAACCATGCTAGTGGTAGAAAGGCTATCTTGTGGCTAGAAATGTTGGAGACTTATCCTCTATGTTGCCTTTCTTTTTCAGCTGCCCTGATTCTGATGAGTCAAGTTGTCTCCACTTTAGTGAGTTCTCCATTTTGTTTTTGTTTATTTTGGGTTGGGGGTGTTTTATCTTATTACCTCATAATTTCATATATCTTGTTTCTTTCTATTTGTACTTATTCTTTTCTATAAAAATATATTTTTAAAAAAATGTGTCCTGTCAACACAATTAGAGCTCCTGACTCCTGTGTTCGATTCTCTACCTCCAGTGTTTTCATTTACTCCCAATTTTTGTGTGGGTTTTCCCTCATTTTTATTTATCCCATATCCCTAAAACCTGTGTACTAAGTAAATTGGCATCCTTATAGTAGACCTGAAATTGTGAGTATTTGTGTGTGTGTTTTCTGCAATACAGTGGCGCCCTTCCCAGGTTTGGTTCATGTCTTATATCAAATGTTGCCAGGACCCTGGATCTGGATTAAGTGAGTTTAGTGGTAGGCTGCTGGAAGTTTCTTTAAAATAATCTTTCCCAAACTCTATTGCTTTGTGTATCTTAAAGATTTTTTATCTTTTCCTTTTCTGATTTGGAGCAGATTACTTTTATTGTATCATTCACTTTTGTAATAAAAGTAAATCACTCAATCTTAGAAAAATAAAATAGATTTTACACCAAAATGCATGTTGCCCTGATTTCAAAAACATACATCAACCCTGTCAGTTTTTCTTTCAAAAGCCATTTCTAGTCACATATACAGTGTGCAAAGATAACTTGCATGTTTGTACCGATATGGTACCTGTACGCCTCAGAAAGAAAATCACTCTTTTTACTTGTACAGTATATGTTGTCTGTAGATTTAATATAGCACCTTCCAGGCAGAGAGAGAAATATAAATTTACTTTCTGTGCTGATTGTAATAATAGATTTTATTTATATAGCACACTAAAATAACAACTCCAGGTACTTTACAAACCAAGATAAATAAAACAATAAAAACAGATAATAATACTATTTAAAACTTAATATAAAAAATAAAATGCAAAAAAATGTAATAGTATAAAACAGTATAGATTTTCAAAAGTACATTGAAACAAGTCTTCAAATTCTTCTCAAAAGCAGTCACTGTCACAGAGCTTTGGACAAACTGCGGAAGCTTGTTCCATAGTCAAGGCCCAAAAGAACAAAAGACTCTGCTAATCACTGTGCTCAATCAGGATCATGGGAGTGCTGGAGCCTATCCCACCTTGCATAGAAATGCAAGGTAGGAACAAACAAGGGACCAGTCTATTACAGGATGAACACACACACACTTACACCCAACCCAATTTAATAATGCCAATCCACCTAACCTGCATGTCTTTGAACAGTTGGAGGAAACCAGAGGACCTGGACGAATCTCCTACAGACATGGGGAGAACATGCAAACTGCACACAGGGAGGATCCAGGATGCAAACCCTGGCCTTCTTACTGTGAGGCAGCAGCACTACCACTGTGCTGCCACTATTAGATGTATGTGTGGTAATTAAATGTAGAAGATATACGAGACAATTGTCTTCATCTAGAGGTGCTTGCTTCCCACCCCCTCCCACACCAACCAACCCCGCCAAAATGAGACAAGGTAGTGAGACAAAAGGACAGCTGCTGTACAGGCTTTTAAATGATTGACGTGTAGTGCAACATGCAGTTCATGCAGTTCAGTACCTGCAGCAGCTGCTGTACAGGCTTTTAAATGATCGATGTGCAGTGCAACATGCAGATCACACAGCTCGGTAGCAGCAGCTGCTGTACAAGCTTTTAAATAATTGACACACAGCGTGACATGCAGATCGGTAGCAGCTAGCAGCAAGCCAGCAGCTGATCCGTCTTTAACTTGCTTTAAAATGTAGCTTTCACCACATTCCATCATATAATCATTTATTTATATACTAGCCGACGCCCGCCATAGCATACGGCGGTGTAAGAATAGGAACGGAAAACGGTGAGAAAGGAATTCAGAAATCAAGAAGAAATAAATACTTCTTGAAAGATGCAGTGTGCATGTAGAATTTCCGGCCAAGCAGGATTACATGTGAAAAATAAATCAGGCTTTCCGAATTTCCGTACTATGGCCATGGCATCCTGATAGTTTTGTTGCATGTATCTTGGACTTCCTGGAAATGTGGACAGTAATATGATCATTTTGCCTACACGTATGTTGTTATTTTCAGCGTTTGCTTGCAGTGCGTCTGATAGACCTTTGTATTGTTCCACGCGCAGATCTTGTTGATGTAATCTGAGATAGTTGAGACGCACGCCCTCTGTTTTAACATACACATCTACGACATATTGTTGGAATAGTTTGCCGCTGGAGTGCAAAATACTAAATGTTTTCCTCATTGCTAATCTGTACGCATAAAATTGGCATAGAGTAAGCCTTATTCGCTTGGTTGCTTCTTTTATCGGGAACATGTTGTAAATCTTTGTGCCAGCCAATGTCTCCGTAAGGGAATAAAAGTGGGTAAACCATAGGATCGCAATTCATATTGAGCGTGGAAATCTGTTTACAGGAGTTGACTATTGGAGAGATGCAAATGTCCCTTTCGGCAGGCGTTTAGCCATCTTCTCCGATGAAAATCGCTGCAATGTCGGGGCATTGTACCGTCGTAAATCCTGCCTACGGTTTTCCTTGAAAACCATTCGTACAGATGCTGTTGGATTGGACTGAGCAATTTCATGCATGTGTTTGTATGATTTAGCAAAGGAGTTGATGGTTCTGAGCATGGAATCTAGCTGGAGAAATACATTTTTGCTGCATGCAGAGTTTGCTTTATTTTGTAAGTGGACTTCAGCAGCTTGCGCTGTGTCAAAAACATACAACTGTCCATATCCTGGAGAGGTAGAAGTGTTAGCGTATAGTGGAGAGATCTGGTGATAAATCTGCCCGTGTATTTTAAAACAGTATGGTCCGTGGCCAGGAGGTTGAGTTATCTGTGCACCCATGGAAGCAAATGCTAAAGAAGAGTTGTATTATCAAATGTGTTCATGATAATTTTTAGCTTCTGATGTTTGCTGTGTAAGAAGCTGTTGTAAAGACATAGGTGGCTCCCGCAAAGGTGGTAAAGCTACTTTACCGTTGTGGCAGCAACTCGAGTGCTTGTTGGATGTATTACGCTCAGCAGGCCAGTATAGTGCATGACAATGGAAGAGGATGAATAAGAATCAAGAAATGCCGTGTCGGCTGTGTGTGGGCGGGACCGGTTTTGAAGTGGAAACAGGACGAACCAGAAGAGAGATATATACTGTATAAGAGATATCCAGGCAGAAGAGAAGTCGTAGGAACAATACAATCATCATCTAGTTCTTCAGTGGGGAATGCTGATGAATGTACGCCTGGTTTGATGGAATGCAAGGCGGCATTTTACAGATGGCTACCGGCTTCTTGTTGGTTCCTCTCCATTATAAATACTCTCACAGTTTGTATATTCAGTTAGCTTTTTATGAAACTTGCCAGGTATGGGTAACTACCATTTGAGCTGTGGTATTTATAGACTGTGCTCTTCTAGGACCCAAATAGCACCTTTTCCCTATCTGTGCATTGTGCACCTACTCTAATCACTCATGACCTCTACCTGAAAGTGATGAGTCAGGCCTAAGGAAATGAGTCAGGCCTGCTTTAATCAACCAAATTCCCTCCCCGAAAGAACTATCTTATGAAATTTATTCACATGGAAATCTCTAAATAGCAGACAGTGGCCCCTGGTCATATATTGACCATCATCAAACAGGGCAATCAACACTTTTAAATAGTCTGCCTGAGTCATCTTCTGCTTATTTCTGTCCAATCCTCTGTCAAGTTCTTTCTGTCAGCTGATTTGTGTGGTTTCAGGTGTATTTATTTATGGCCCTTATTACCCATAAAATAATGTGTTTGGAATCAACCTCACAGATCACAGTGGCACACTTCAAACTTTGGTTACAGCAATACATTGTAACTAATAAGATGTTAAAATGGACCCTCTCTTTCATAGGTAAGCAGTGCAAGGATAATAAAACTGGAGCTATATGAGTACGTTTATGGTTTTTGTTAAAATGTGCAGCACTGTTTTGGATATACACTCAGTCCAACATGAGTGTTAAACTGAATCTGAAGCTGGGTTTGCTGCCTTTTTTTCAGAGCTCATGTCTGTACAAGTTTAGGCCGTGTGCAGAAGACAAGCTTTCTTTTAGGTATGTGTGGTATTTCACTGGGGTCATTACTTAAGACTCCACTTTTTCTATTCTGTTTCCTCTTGTTTCTATGGTTCACTGGCACTTGGAGATTCACTGCAATGTAGATTGCATGCAAATCACTTATGGATGAACTTCGGCAGTGTCCAATTTCTGTTCTTGCCCAGAGGATGGAAAGTTGCTTAAATTTACCAGTTATTGTTTAAGTCAAGACTTTGATGAGGGTGTCAGCTGAATCTTTTATGATTCTTCCCAACTCTTACAAATCATGTGCTTCACTAAAGAAAGAAGACTATAATACAAGGGCAAATGGCATGCAATTTAGATTAATTGGTGCCAGTAAACTAACTCAGTGTGAGTAATTGAGAGTATTTGAGTGATTGTGCCTGTCGATGTACTGATGCTCTGGGCAGAGCTGGTTCCTGAGTTTTGCTTAATACTGCCAGCGCTGGCATTGGCTCCCCACAACCCTCAAATGATGGAAGTAGTTATAAAACATAGATGAATGAATGATAATTTCTAAAACACTAAATCAGAGAATTCAATGTAAAATACTGTATGCATAATAAAGGGAATAAAGGTAAAGTAATAAAATAAACATTGCAACATGTACCATCTAATAATGGTTTTAACATAATGTTCTCAAACCCACATAATCCAAATCAAGGTTGTGGGAGCCAAAAGCCAACCAGCTCACTGTTGTGCATGCAAGGGGCATAAAAAGCTCAGGCAGACACAAGCAAATGTGCAGACATCACAAAGATGATGATTGGGTTCAGGATTCATCCTCTGGAGTTGTGAGGCAGCAGTGCTAACCACTACATCAACACTTTGAGCTACATCATTTGCATAAAAATGTGCTATAGAAATAAATGTTGTTGTTGTTGTACATCACCATGCCACCCCCAGTCATGGCAAAATTGATTTAAAATATTTTAAATTAGGCTTTTGGGATTTTTATCACTGCTTCTCAATTGTTGTTTTGGCATATGTACTGTATGTCAAAGTATTTCTCACATCATAAACTAGAAGGTAAGCCGAATTAACATTTAGAGATATCTCAAAATGAATTTTAAGATATCTGGAAATGCACTGTAGATATCTCAAATTGAATTACAGATATTTAAAAATGCATCTATTTTAAGATATCTAATAAGCATTTTATGATATCTCAGATTTTAAGATATCTTGAAATGATATGCTGTACATTTTGAGATATCTGAAATGCATTTCAAGAAATCTTAAATGCAATTCAAGATATCTCGAAATAGGTTCCTGTGCATTTCAAGATATCTCAAATACATGTAGAGATATCTCGAAATCACTTCCTGTAAAATTTCTTATTCTTTCAATGGGACTTCCTGTCTATTTTAAGATATCTCAAAATGTGTTTGAGGTATCTTGAAATGCACAGAAAGTTATTTTAAGATATCTTAAAATGCACAGAAAGTTATGCTGAGATATCTGAAAATGCATTTCAGATATATCAAAATGAATTTGAGATATCTTAAAATGAGTGGAAAGTTATTTTAGGATATCTTGAAATATAATTAAGTTATCTTAAAAAGCATTTAAGATAACTTAAAATTCACTGTTGTTTGAGATATCTAAAATACATTTTTAGATGTAAAATTAATTTTGTGATATCTTAAAATGGGTCTCTGTTCCATTTCAGATATCTTACAATATATTTCTAGATATCTCAGGTTGTATTTCAAGATATCTAAAATACATTTTAAGATATCTTTAAAAAGACACTTAATTATTTCAAGATATCTCAAAAGCATTTTCAGATATCTACAATATAATTTAAGATATATGAAATACATTGCTGTATTGCTGTGTTTATCAAATCGATTCCAATATGTACAGAAATGTGCTGACAGTATTCCATCATTATACACAGAAGTTCAATATGGTGTCCCGTAGGGCTCAGTACTGGGACCTTTACTGTTTTCACTTTACATTCTCTCATTAGGAAACATAATGTTAATTTTCACTCGTATGCAGATGACACCCAGTTATACCTTTCATTTAAATCAAATGAAGTTTCTCCGATGTTGTCTTTAATTACTGTAGTTGTGTTAGTGAATTAAAGGAGTGGATGAATGAGAACTACTTGTCTTTAAACACAGATAAAACAGAGATGTTAATTGTTGGAGGGAATGATGCTGATCACAACAATATTTTGTCATCATTTAACTCAGTTGGAATCCCCATTAATTTTACTGAATCAGCCAGCAATCTAGGAGTTATCTTTGACTCTAGCATGTCTTTTAAAGTGCATATTACAAAGTTGTCCAAATCATGTTTCTTCCATCTTAAAAATGTTAGGAAATTAAGGCGCTTTCTAAATAAACAGGATTCTGAGATATTAATTCATGCATTTATTTCTAGTAGGATTGACTACTGCAATGCGGTGTTCACTGGATGTTCAAACTGTTCGTGCGGCTGCAAGAATTATTACAAGAACAAGAAAATACGAACACATAACTCCAGTTCTTAAATCCTTACACTGGCTCCCAGTTAAGTTTAGGGCAGATTTCAAAATCCTCCTTTTAACGTCCATCCATTTTTCAACCCGCTGAATCCAAACATGGGTCACAGGGGTCTGCTGGAGCCAATCCCAGCCAACACAGGGCACAAGGCAGGAACCAATCCCAGGCAGGGTGCCAACCCACCGCAGGACACACACAAACACACCCACACACCAAGCACACACTAGGGCCAATTTAGAATCGCCAATCCACCTAACCAGCATGTCTTTGGACTGTGGGAGGAAACCAGAGCGCCCGGAGGAAACCCACGCAGACACGGGGAGAACATGCAAACTCCACGCAGGGAGGACCCAGGAAGCGAACCCAGGTCGCCAGGTCTCCCAACTGTGAGGCAGCAGCGCTACCCACTGTGCCACCGTTCCGCCCCTCCTTTTAACATATAAAGAATTAAATGGCCAAGGTCCAGCTTACTTGTCTGAACTTATCATGACTTACAAACCAGAGCGCACATTAAGATCTCAAGATGCCTTTCTGCTTATGGTTCCAAGGATTAATAAAATAACAATGGGAGGTTGAGCTTTTAGTTACAGGGCTCCTAAACTGTGGAATGGTCTGCCTGCTACTATAAGAGATGCCCCTTCGGTCTCAGCTTTTAAATCCCGGCTGAAAACTCACTACTTAAGTTTAGCATATCCTGACTAGAGCTGCTGATTAACTGTGCAGACTGCATCTCTGTTGTTAGTCATTAGCATTAAAACATAAGTAACATGATAGTTATAATTGGATACTAACCCTCACTTATTCTGTTTCTCTTCACGGTTCTCAAATGTGGCACTTGGTGCCACGGCCCACCAGTCAAGTTGTTTTGCCTGCATAAGGTAAAGTCATCCCTGATGGAGGATCGCAGGAATCATGGGAAAAAGGGGTCCTTTCATCGAATTGGCCCAGCACTGTTTCAGCCGTGGAATGGCCAAATGGGGGAGGCCGCTTGATGGATGAGGTCTCCAGGACTGTAAATATATCCAAATCTTATTATGTGATATCATCTACTGTTAAATTCTGCTTAGCACGTACTTCTAAAATTTTTATTTTTATACTGTATTGAGGATTTGTTCTATTCTGTGTATTGTATTGTATTGTATTGTATTGACCCCCTTCTTTTGACACCCACTGCACGGCCAACCTACCCGGAAAGGGGTCTCTCTTTGAACTGCCTTTCCCAAGGTTTCTTCCATTTTTCCCTGCAAGGTTTTTTTGGGAGTTTTTCCTTGTCTTCTTAGAGAGTCAAGGCTGGGGGGCTGTCAAGAGGCAGGGCCTGTTAAAACTCATTGCAGCACTTCTTGTGTGATTTTGGGCTATACAAAAATAAATTGTATTGTACTGTAGTGTATTGTATTGCCAGATATCTCAAAACAGCTTCCTGTCCATTTTCAGATATCCCAAATACATTTTCAGATATCTCAAAATCAACTTCCTGCTCATTTAAAGATATCTCAAACACATTTTAAGATATAACAAACAAGAAGTCCCATTGAAAGAACAGGCATTTTTAAATGAAATGATTTTGAGATATCTTGAAATGCATTTGAGATACCTTAACATGCATGATAGGTCAATTTAAGATATCTGAAAATTTATTTGAAGATATTTTTAGGTGCAGGCGCAGTTATTTTGAGATATTTGAAAATGTATTTGAGATGTCATGAAATCAATTTGAGATATCTTAAAATGTATTGCAGATATCTTTAAATGTAAAGGAAATTATTTTAAGATATCTCAAAGTGAGTTTCAGATATCTTAAAAAGTAAATTACATTTTAAGATATCTGAAATTCATTTTGGGATATCTCTAAATGTTCATTTGGCTTGCCATAAACTGCATGCAGCTTAACAGTAGGATGAGCCACTCATTGAAATGAAGGCAGAAATTGAATTTTGCATGTTGTCATTCATGAGAGGCAGTTTTTTCACAGATTTTCAGAAGAGGAGTATTGTTGCATTTGTCCATCTCTTCATTTGCCTAGTTTTTCCCATTGATACATATTGGTAAGTACATAAGGGTGTTTACTGTTAAGCTTGTAATTCTTGTGGTAATCTTATTTTTATAGTAAGCAGAAGCTTTGCATCTGACCCACAAACTACATAGTTATCATTCTATTGAACTGAATGCAGGATTTCCTGTTTATGGATAGATTTGTTTCTCATGTATGTGGATTTATGGCAATAAAACAAATATTAAATGTGCCATGCCAGCTGTCAGAACACTTTGGTAACAAAATCAAGGTTTGGGCCAAATCCAAATGCAATTTGAGATTGCATTTGTTCATATTTTGCCTTTGGCCCTTGTGGAATGACAGTAGACATTATTAGGTTTAGACTACATCACCAAAAAAGTTAAAAATATTTGTTGATTTGATTTCTGGACCTTGTTATTCAGTTATAGTTTTAAAGGGGACTGGTGCCTATCTCTTGGAACATCAGGCACAAGGTAGCAACCAACCTGTAATATGGCACATTCACTTGGGCCAGACCAATTTATAAATTCCTGTTAAGCTAAAACACATTTTGTTTGGATGTGAGAGGAAAGCTAGGGCACCTGAAGAGAAACCCCACATGGGCAAGAGGAGAATGCACAAATACAAAATTGACTATTTTCAAAATAGGACTTGAACTTGGGTCTCTGAAAAATGGAGATTTAATGTAGAGCAGGACAAGAATTAGGCTGTAAAATGCCTTAGTACATTAGGCACTAGAAATAACACTATTGCTTGACTCAATAGACCACCAACAATATGGGACACTATTCCCCAACATAAGGAATTATGCCCCAGAATTAATTAGTCTTCGGTCATAGATAAAGGACAGGGTGGGATGACAGGACCTGTTTAAGCTCATAGTCCCCTATTTCTGAATGGTGACATCAAGTAGGCAAATTAGCCACCTTGTGGCTGTCTGATTCTACTTTTAATTAATTTAGAGGTGGCATAAGGAGACCTGGGCTACTAGGCGTTTAGTATTTAAAGGACACCTAGAGCTTCTAAGGGGTGTTCTAGCACTGCTGCCTAAAGATTTTTCCTTTGACCCTGGAATGATCTCCAGGTCTTGTCTAGAAGATGTTTCTGACAAGGATTAAAAAGCCCGTTCTGATCATCAGACCAATGAGCTTGGAGTCATAATTACAGTGAGTGGCAAGGACATAATTAGTGTGAGGAAGAAAGGCCAGTGTAAGGGGAGAAGGCTGAAGAAGTGAGCAGCAGTAGGCTATTCAAAGCATCATTGTATTAGGCTAGTGGGGCAGGCACAATATAGATAGGGACCAAACCTTGTCCCAGACTCAGAGGGACTGTATTTTTGTTGTTTTTTCTATATGATTTTGTAACTGTTGTTTTCAGCACCCTGCATATATTCTATAGATAAGGATTAAGAAATGAAAGATTAAATGGAGGAGGAAGATTAGTAGTCAAAATGAAAAGCAGGGGTTTGTTAGCTTTTAAACAAGAAAGATATTCAACAAGTCAAAACACTGGACTGAATAAAAAGTCAAATAAATGAGGCAAGGTGAAGAGCTGTTTACAAAGTAAATTTCCCTAATAAAGAAGAAAACACAAGGCACAAACATTTGTTTGCTTTATATCCATCCATCTGCCATCTTAAGGACTCCTCAGGAAGGTGACATTATGCATCATGTGAAAGGATCATGTTAGCAACCTGTGTAGAGATCATACTCAACATGGCTGCAACAGTGAATAATGCATAAAAATAAACAAATACTTAAAAAACAAATTATTGATATTAAAAAAAATAGGCATAAACAACAGAGAAATGAAATATAGTGTACTTTGTAATATGCCCTTCTTGGCCTTATTTTGGTCCTTGGGGCAGCTGTACAGAGTTCATGATGACTAGAATTGTAGATAAAAATCATTTACCAATAAATAATCAAGTTACAAATAAAGTCTTCAGTAGATATGCCATTTGGTCCAATGATGCATCAGAAATTCCACCTTTCATGCCACGCACACATAAAATGTTCAGTTAAAATGTCATGTGGTGATTGTTCTTAATCGCATAAAGCCTTTTAAAAGTTCTACCATTTCACTTTTACTGATGGCTGTGAAAGCCTTTTCTTTTCTGCAGAAACTTCTGTGTATTTTGGAAACTTATCCAAATCTCATGACCAACGTAGCACACAGTATTCAGCTCCTCACTTAAACAATCCTGTCTGAACCTGCAGAACCTGCTGTATTTAAGCTGCCACCTGTTTTTTATCAGACCAGAAGACAACTGGTTCCAGTGTTAATTTCTCGCCAGACTTTTTCCTCTCACATCACCCTGGGGGTATTTTGTTTAAAATATGTCACATTTTGAAGCATTTTAATGGTTTTCTTGTCCGAGGTATAATCTTTCAAGATACATGAGACAATGCAGAAACAGAAATACATAGATGATTGTCCACTCCCTTTTAATATATGCTTTTGTCATATTTATCTTTTCTTTTTTTCAAATATACTAATACATATAAAACTATTAAAGAAATCACTAGTTTTTTTGAATTGGAATGATTTAGCAGGCCTCTCTCCTTAGAACTGATATTTGGAGAAGTGCACCCATGATAGGGCCAATCCAACATCACTGCTGCTGGATCCTCCCTCTGGCTATATAAGCTGGCCAGAGAGAAGGATCCAGTAGAGGTTCATTGAAGGTTGTTTAGAGTTTATTGTATGTATTGCTGTTTCATTTGGATTTACTTTTATTTGTGATTTTATTGCTTTGTCTCCATATTCTGCTTCTGGATTACATACTGGGCCTTTTTGTCTTTTTCCTTTTTTCTGCATTTTTGTGCTTCTTTTGTTTCGGGGATTTCGTTGCTATTTGTGGGACATGTCTCCATCAAGATTTTATTGTACCACACATCAGAGATTAAACTGAAAGAAATAGTCATATAATTGACATTATAAATGACTGTTGAGTACTCTTATGAACTGAGGATAAATAATGTCATTGAATCAATTGCTAATAATAAGCTAATGGTCCTTAATCTTCTGCTATAATGGAGATGGGTGAAAATGACAGATCTTTTATAATACTTTTTTTTTCTTTCCTAGATAGATAGATAGATAGATATGTCCAAAGAACAAAGGTTTACTGTTGTACCAGTATGTACCACTACTATTTATGATGTTTTCACAACCTTCTTCAGTGCTTTGTGGTCCTGAGCCAAACAGGATGTTATACACCCAGTGAAACATAAACACACTCCATAATGAACCTATAGAAGTTGGTGTGCATGGAGAGAGCCATCCAGGTTTTCCTCAGACATTTAAAGAAGTAAATGCACTTGTGAGCCCTGTTGGTAAGACCTTATGTGTGCACTTTAACTAATTCATCCAGTACATATAATTCCCCCTGACATAGATATGAGTGTGGTCTGCCTTCCCCTTCCTGAATTCCATTAACAATTCCTTAGTTTTGTTGACATTAAAGGTTAGATTGTTGTCATGGGACTACTGTATCATGATGTACTATGAGCCTGAGTATGCTCTCCAATGGACTGAAATCCTGTTCAGGCCTGCTGCCTGACATGAACTTAGCACTTTTACCTCTCCATGATCCCGTAATGGAAAAACTGTGATTAGTAAAATTTTTATACTTTGCTGTTGGTTGTGTTGCTTTTCTATATTTTCAATATTATCTACAGTTCAGTTTTATTTATTTGTATATTTTATTGTATGAGAGTTCTTAAAAATGTTCCCACACTTTTTGTTTTCAAACCATTTCAGTGAAGTAGTCTGCTGAGACATAGTGCCTTTATAACTGTTACTCTATGGCTGTTGACTTTCAGTGTGTGAGTTGCTACTGAATGAACATAGAAAAACGTTAAAAGTGTTCTGTGATTGTTATGGGTAAAAGGTTTAAAGTACATTAAAATTCACATCCATATTCAAATTGCTTTCTACACTAGTTTTTCAAAGACAAACCCCCAAAAAATGCGGTTTGGGTTGACTGGCAAGTCTAAACTGACTAAGTATGTGTGAGTGCAATAGATTGACTTATTTCCCAGGAATAGTTTCTGCTTTATGTCCAAAACTTCCTTGATAGGTTATGACTTTGTGTTAGAGTATGTGGGTTTAGAATATAAAAGAACGAACCAGCTGTAATCACCCAAGTAACTTGACAATGTCCCAGGGAATAATTGGGGAGCCAACCAGGTAACCCCATTTAATGTGTGAAATTTAATTTTAAAAAAGTGCACAATGACATGTGCATAGACTTAAACAAAAAATGCTGATGATCGGCTCTTTCATAG
The DNA here is from genome assembly GCF_900747795.2 of Erpetoichthys calabaricus. NCBI lineage: Eukaryota > Metazoa > Chordata > Cladistia > Polypteriformes > Polypteridae > Erpetoichthys > Erpetoichthys calabaricus. Next base: position 59,119,389 of record NC_041405.2, on the reverse strand, counting down.
TGCCTCCTGAGACAATCTTTACAGCTCTTCTCTAGAGTGGTTCAGTATTGGGGAACTCCATCCTAGTAGGCTCAAGTCCAAGAAATGATAACATCTTCCTGGGTTGGCAATTTTTTGTAAGGCTGTGACCGGAAGGGATGAGGCCTTCTTTGTATGCATCATATTCCCTCGCTGAGCATCTTCTTGGAGCTGCAGGAGGAAGAGACATAATAGTTAGTGACAGCGCTCCCTTGTGTCCCGGAGTGGTATTACCTGCTTGGTTGGAGCTCTGAAGGTGATCCTCAAGCACCCATGCATAACACAGCATACCGAATTTGCTAATACAAGGTAGAACAGAGTTAAGAAATGAAAAAAAAACATCATGACTTAATTTCTGGAGCAAATAAACTTAATCCATGCAGAAATGAAAATGATGGTATCTTTGTGATTGCCAGGACAATGTAATATAATTAAACAACTGTCCAAACACCTTTTCAAAGATGAAGTAATTGGGTCAGAAGTAAGTTAGATCACTGCTTCTTCCTGCTAGGAAATCGTATTCTATGGCTTAACATGTAGCTCAATACTCAAAATAAGAGACGTTAGTTGAAGCAGACAAAGCAAAGAGACACAAAATTCTGCTACACAGTCTGCTACAGCACTTGGAGTGACTCAATCTGATTGTCAAGTTACATACTTTTTGATCAATGGTATTGGCTTGTATCATCCTCCCTTGAATTACAGCAAGACCTGCAATGGCTTGTTAACTATTATTGACAAGCCTAAAAGCATGTACCACTGGTTCAGGTTCACTGTGTTTAATTTAATATTCACCAAATTACCATCATAAAGTGAATCTTCCTTTTTATTCTTCTTCATCATCCTCCTCGTCATTGCTGTCTTTGTTTTCATCACTAGATTAACTGAACTCATCTAAAAACACCTTTAATTCTTAAGAACCCATAATTGATGAAGGTTGTTTTTGTCACATCTTAGAACTTTTAAAATTACATTTTATTTACCAGATGGATATTTTTAAGAAGTGGTAGTGACTTGTCAGTGCAGGCATTGCGACTGCAAAATTCAAGTGGACTGAAACATAGATGCTGAGTAAAAAAAGTAATGTGGAGCATAGTTCTTATAAGTAATATATCTAAAGTGTGCTGGAATGATATGAAGTCATGTCTCTGGCTTATCTCCACTATACTCATCAATTTCTGTCCACCAGGCAGTCCTGGAGCCAAATGTATGCTAGCCACATTTAATAACTAGCTGGAGGACACAGGCCTTGAATAAAGCAAACGTAAAATGTAAATGTTTAATGGTTAATAATGAACTATAGTTAAACTCAGAAGGAACAAAAAGAATTGTGGATATGTTTGATTTAAGAGCTCAGATGCTGGCCAGCACTTGCTGTGAACTGTCATCAATAATGTCAGCAAGAGTAGGAATTAAGTGAAAGTAAATGAGGCCAGAGAGTTTTGGTTTTGGTAATAGGGACCGTGTTGACTATTGACTAGCTATGTTAATATTATACCACTGTCCAAACTCTTGACAAATATGAGATATCTAATGGGACATCAGAAAGTAGTAGATAGAACTAGGAAATGATATCCAATTGCTCTGAAAGTACATTTTTAGTTAGAATTTCAATAACTCAAATCAGCCTACCTTTAATCAATTTGGGCGCACCCGAACTGGTAGTCCACAACTGTCTCCTGTGGGTAAGCAACAAAGCTGCCTTTCATAAATAAACTTTCCTATCTCCTCCAGTGTAATGCCCTTCACAGGCATGTGAACACCTCTTTGCTAGGGTGCTGCTGCTCTAAAAATTCCCAATTCTGAGCCCTTGGCCTGTAATAACCCAAGGTGGAAAACATTTGAGGTTCCTTGCTGCCTCAACAAGTGAACTGTTTTTATAGGTTTGTGTTTGAAACCAATAACTCTAAAGAGGAAAATGATTGGAAATAGGGGCTGGGAGATATGGAAAAAATGTTATCACAAAAAAAATGCTTTAGTCCATATTGATATATATCACAATTTAATTCAAATCGCTGTTTCTTTCAAGCTTAAAGGTTCCTTTTTACTTCTTAGTGAGATATGAAGATATCATAATTTTTGTTTAAATATTATTTTTTCTGTCAGAAGTTGAACATGACAAATGTACTGTAGAACATTTTACAAGTGTATTTCAAATAAATAGGTAAAGAAGCTATTTATATAGTGTGGCACGCGGCTGGGGGTGGCACCCAGCTGGGGCGCCCAGGAAGACAGGAGGAGGGCTCATGCCTCCTCCAGAACACGAGGGGGCGACCGCCCTGGTTCCTTTGGGGGCCACGGGTACAGAGCTGGGAAGCTCAACCCTGTAGGGGCCCGTGGTCACCGCCAGGGGGCGCCCCCATGCCTGGAGAACCCTGGACCCCAGCACTTCCGCCACACCAGGAAGTGCTGGGGGGAAGACAAGTGGGGACACCCGGAGTGCTTCCGGGTATGCAGCCGGCACTTCCGCCACACTGGGGCATGTTCGTGGGAGATTGCCGGAACACACCTGGAGCACATCCGGGTGCTAATAAAAGGGGCCGCCTCCCTTCACAAGGAGGCTGGAGTCGGGAGAGAAGTTGGACAAGGTTTCAGGAGGAGACACGGAGGCGGCCTGAAGAGTGAGGCATAGTAGTTTGGCCTGGACTTTGGGGAGTCTGTGGGTTGTGGAGCAATGAACTTTGGAAATAGACTTGTAAATAAACATGTGTTGGGTGACAAAATGATGTCTGCCTGTCTGTGTCCGGGCTGTTCCCCACAATAGGTAAAGAATAAATAGGTCAGAAGCTTCAAGTGGTACAGGAGAAAACAAACAAAATGCACAACTATATTCTTTGGTCAATTCCAAATAAATAAAATAGGTAATACAAAATAAAAAAGGCTTAATTCTGACCAGTCAAAAGTTTTCATGTTTTACAGGAGAACACACTAAATGTGTTGGTCAACTCCAAGTAAAATCTTAATTTTAAAATTCTAAAATCTTAAATATAAAACTAAAATATTAAAGCTTTCAAGTTTTACAGGAGAACACAAAATAAATTCTTTGGTCAGTTCCAAATAAATAAAGTAGGTATGAACAATCTTTAGCTTTGTATAGATTCAAACTGTTTTAAATGGTTGGGAAACAAACCCACAAATAAATAGACATAAAATATTCTGTATGTATCTTCAGTATAAATTCAAGTAGCTTTCAAATGCAAACAAAGGAGAACTTTAAAACAACGACATATTTACTCAATTGTGGTCAGCTTGTGTTCCAAGGCTAAAAAAAGGAAGGTATGAGAAATCCCCATTAGTGCAGCAGTTGCTTGAGTCTGGGACTATAAAGTTTTTCTATAAAGGAGGGCACTGCTTCAGATGGCACAAAAGATTAGTGGTATTACCTGTCCTTGTGTGAACATGCGTTCAACACAATTTCCAGTGCACTCTACTCGGCTTCTTCTCATACTTTAAATAGCCAAAATATCTCCACACTACCAAATTCCTCAGACCCTTCTTTTCAACAAAGTCCATATCTTTTGAGCCTTTTGCTTTGTCCATTGGGGTGTCTTCTTCAGTAATGTTGATTTTGTTTGAGTTTTCGTTAACATTTTTTGCTGTAATTTTCTCCTTTATTTCACTCCCACTCCTGAAGTGATGGTGTGCATGGCTGCTATATGTGTGCTGCTGCCAGCTCCATGCTGTGTGCATCAACCTAACCTTATGTGAATGTAAGTGCTATTCTCATTATCATTGGCTTTTCGTGTTGTGTGCCAAAACATGAATGGAATGAATTATATTGACTTTCTATCGACCATGTCTTATGTTTCTATTGAATAAAAGTTATTTCTTGATAATATTCTTTATTGCCCAACCCTGATTGGAAACTTAGAGAAAGCAAATCTTCTTTTGCTTTTTAGGCATAAAACATCTAAAAGAGGGTTGCACGCTTATTATCACTGCTAGCTCACATCCCAAAGAAACTAGGTTCCAATTGTAGCCTGCCTGTATGGAGTTGGCACCTTCACTCTAGGTCGGTGTGGTTTTTCCTCAGGTATTCTTATTCACCTCCCATACATCAGATATCTACATTTTTGACTAATTGTCATCTCTAAACTCACCCCATATGATAGAGTGAGTATACTTGCCTTACAAGAAATTAACACTTAGTCCAAGATTCGTCCCTTCTTTATGTCCAGTAATGCTGAGATTAGGTTAAGCTAGTTCAGTAAATGAATGAATTGGATCACCAAAACATCAAGTAGACATCATCCACCTGCAATTTTCTACTCCATGAATTCTCCATGAGTTCAAAATTTGATTTTTTCGTAACAAATATATTTTATCTATGTAATTTCCCATATTGTTTTCTTTACGAATAAAAGTTAAAAAAAAAAGCTTATTCATTTCTGAAATGAGTGGCTTATATCTTAATGCTGATGTTAATATTTTGTAGGCACTTGCTGAACTGCATTATTTTAAGCCCCTTATAAGGGTGTATTGACAGTAGCCCAGATTATGGTTTCAAACTGTGCTTTGATTCAGATCGTTCCTAGTTCCCAAGAGCTCTTGCCTGAATTCAGCCCCTGACAGGGTAAGGTTTCATGAGTCACTGCAAAGAAAGTGCCCCTTAATAAGGGATGACCTTGCCTTTAAAGTAAATTGAAATTGCCTTTACCATGTCTGGAAAAAATAAAAGCTGTTAGCTCAGCACACAGACAATACTTAACAATGTCTGTGCTTGTACCCCTACACAAGCAAGTAGAAATGTAACAGAATATGCTTTGTGGTTAGGTTTGACAAATATAGTTCAACCTGTCTGTTCATCTGTTTCAGAAATATTTCTGCTCTTTAAAGTGGAAATGGAGGATGGCATTTAATGTAACCAACATGCTGGCTACCAGGCTATTATAAAAAGTAAGCGATGAGTGTTGTCACATCAGTTTTGAGATGCAACTGGAAGTTCAGTCACTTGTAATTTGAAAGCATAGATCTATAGTCATTTTACTAGACCTAATTACATTCATGTTCTAAAAACATATTTTGCAATGCATAGTCATGAACAACAGGGGTCTGTACCGGTCATATCTGGAACAAGGCAAGTGCCAAGTCTGGATAAGTCACCGGTCAATCTCATGGCATATTTCATGTTATTATAATACTTAATAGCATTGATCATCCAGCAATAAGACCATTTGGATCTTTAATCAATTAGTTTATTCCCACATTCATTTTCTGACCCCATCCATTCCAAAACAGGACAATCATAAAGCATCGGGTCCAGGTCAGTATGTAGCTATTGAGAGGATGTCAGTCCCCATGACACTACTATTGTTACTACTGCTACTTCTACTGCTGTTGTCATATACAACAAAAAACATTTTCACTTTGCCAATAGAGGAACAAATCAAACACACACATCTTTGAGGTGTGTGCAGAAAGCCAGATTACCCAAGAAAAACCCACTTCAACATGAGGGCAATCTGTAAACTCACATGAAGAGTGATGAGGCTGGATTTCATTACCTTGAAAATGTATCACAACACCAATTTTACTAACAAAGAAATCTTTAATCTACGTTTTCTTAAATGTAAATGATTAAACCTCTTCAGTCACTCCTTATAGCCCACACACCACATATAGGAATAAATTTAGTAGCTTTTTTGGTGATTTTCCAGTAGTGCTGCTATGCTTTTCTTGAAGTGGCAAAATCAATTCATTGCTTGCAGTCATTCCAATAAGGCACCACTGAGTTGAAGTGAATGGAGACAGAAACAAATAAAACTGAATAAATAATAAGTGTAGACGTACATTTAGGTTCCTCATGATACAGGATCATAAAAAAGGTCCTGTGTAAAAACAGTTTGCTGACCACTTTTTGCAACAGTAATTGATTTTTTTTTCTGGTGCAATACTCACTTTTTGGTGCAAAAAAAGTAAGTATATAAGGAAATTGTGACTGGTATGAATTTAGAATGATGACAGGAATCCTGCTTTGTGCCCCAATAAATGCAAGGTATCGGCAATATACTAATAATCCAATTGTGCTTCACTCACTCAGAATATGAACCAATGTAGAAAGCATTTTAAGATGGAGAAGCTTTAATCTGTGGCACCTCTGCAAGAGAACCACCTTTTTCAACCCTCACAAACATATGCAGTTTTTAATATCTGGAAAAGATTTGGGATTAAATTGCTTAGAGATCTTTATATAGACAACATCTTTGCATCCTACAAACAATTACATTCCACATTTAACTTTCCAGCTACACATTTCTTTCACAATCTTCAAATTAAGAACTTTGTTAAACATAACCTGCCCGATTTTCTTCATTTTGCATCCTCCTCCACGATGGAAAAAATATTGCTCAATTTCAAGGACTTAGACACCATCTCTGCACTATATAAAATTATTTTACAGTCCCTCCCTTTCAAAGATCCAAGAGCACAATAGGAAAAAGATTTCTTAATCAATATATCAGAAAAGGAGTGGAAAACAGTAATGCAGAGACTTCATTCGAGCTCCATATGCGCAAAGCATACAATTATTCAACTCAAAATTTTATATTGAGCACATCTGTCTCGCCTAAAACTGTCCAAAATGTTTCCAGGGCAAGATCCAACCTGCGAACGCTGCAATCAAGTCCCAGCGTCACTGGGTCACATGTTTTGGGTCTGCACCAAATTAACATCATTTTGGACCAAACTTTTTAAGTGCCTTTCAGACAGCCTTGGTGTCACAATCCCCCCTAACCCATTAACAGCTGTGTTTGGTATTTCTTCCAGATGGGATTAAAGTGGAGAAGGACAAATAAACTGTGATTGCCTTTACTACACTTTTGGCATGTAGACTTATTCTGCTAAACTGGAAGAATCCTAACGCTCCTCTTTTA